>NC_064641.1:610790813-611091208 GCF_023864345.2 Schistocerca serialis cubense | reverse complement strand
AGAAAGTCACAAATTCAGTCATATAACTGAGACGATATTCCATGAGCACGTGGTACAGTGTCAAAAGCCCTCTAGAAATCTATAAATACGGAATCGATTGGAAATCCCTTGTCAATAGCACTCAACACTTATTTATTATTATTTTTGAGCTTTTCCTCATTACAGAGGCTTATCTCCAACATAATAATTTACTTGGAAATTACAATACAAACAATAAACGTTCTTAAACGATAATCTGAAAATATTTCTCCAGGTGTTTCGATCTTGTGTGTCCTCTTCCTCTGCGCCCATTCTCCTCATTATGTGCTGTACATTTTGGAGCCAGGTTGTCATAGGTCGTCCTCTTCTTCTTCTCCCCTCCGGTTCCCACTCCAGTATCAATTTTGGTATTCTGGTTTCTCCATTCGTCGTACATGCCCGTACCACAGTAATTTCTTGCTATCCATTACGTCATATATTCTTTCCTTTATTTCCATTCTCCTTATTACTTCGGTGTTCCTTATCTTTTCTTTCCTGGAGATTCTTGCCGATCTTCTCCAAAAGTCCATCTCTAGAGCTTGTAATTTTTTAATGTGCTTCATGTTAATTGTCCAGGTCTCCGTTCCATACAGAACCACACTCTCTAATATGCATTTGTATATTAATTTTTTAGTTCTGCTCATTACATTCCTGCTCCGTAAGACTGAGTTAAGCATCCCAATGACCCTCCGTCCGCTACTAATTCTTTTATTGATTTCTGACTCTGATTTTCCCTCGATTTCTAAAATGGATCCCAAATAACAGAAAGTGTTTATCTTTTTGATTTTCTTTCCTTCAATGTATAGCTCATCTGAATAATTAGTCAAGTATTCTGTTTTTTGGTAATTAATCTTCAAACCCCAAGTTTTGCATGCTACTGCTAGTTGATTGCACATATAGTTAGCATCCTCCCCATCTTGTGCTACGACTACTTGATCATCAGCAAATAATAAATGATGTAGGTAAACTCCATCTCTTATTTCTAATCCCATACTATTACATTAACGAGACCATGTTCAAACGCTAATATCTATATAGATTTTAAATAATGATGGTGACATGGGACAGCCTTGTAAAAGGCCTTTGCATGTTCTAAATTTCTGTGAAAGTTTATTACCAACTTTCACTTGGCAAATGTTATCTTTATACATCTGTTGTATTATTTTAATCAAGGAAGGGTTTATGTTTGCCATATGTAGTGCTCTCCAAAGTAATTTTCTTGGAACAGTATCATACGCTTTTTCTAAATCTATGAAAATTAATCCTATATTTTTTGATTTTTCCCTATGTTTCTCCAAAATCTGTCGTAATGTGAAAATATGGTCTACACATGATCTCCCAGCCGTGAATCCACATTGTTCTTCTTGGGTTCTAAAATTTTTTTCCAGTTTGTTTTTAATTACTTTCGCAAAAATTCTCATTAATGTGTTTGTAACACAAATTCCTCGATAGTTTGAACAAATTTTGCGATCCCCTTTCTTAAATATTGTATTAATGTAACCTAGCTTCATCTCGTTGGGTACTGAATCTCCATGTATCATTTCGTTGAAGATCTGTGTTATCAGTTTCACAATTTTGTCACCACCATATTTCAGACACTCCAGACTGATATTGCCTGGTCCCGCTGATTTACCATTCTTTCCTGTTCTCAACGCCTGAAGTACTTCACTTTCTAAAATCTGGATCTCATCATCTTCATGTCCTTGATCTACCCCTGTTCCTTCTTCTAGATATTCTTCTCTGTCCTCATTTAATAATTTTTGGAAATACTCTTCCCATTCCTTTTGTGTTATCAGTTGGAGATTAGTTTTGCTTTTTGTATCCTGTCGAAGCCCTTTCAATACTGACCATGCTTCTTTTGCTCTCCCAAATCCTAATGTGCTATTCACCTTGGCACATGTTCTTTCCCATGCTTCATTTTTTGCCATCCTTATTTTTTTCATCACTTCATTCTTCTTTTCCTTGTATATTGATCTTGTTTCTTCTGATTTATCATTCAACCACTGAAGGAACGCATTTTGTTTTTCTCTAACGAGGACCTCTAGTTCCTCTGACCACCACTCTGCTGCACGGTTGTGGTTGCTATCTTTTTTACCCAACACCTCCGTTGCTATGATTTTCACATTAGTTGTTATATAGTCCTCTGTACTTCCTTCAAATGATTCAACCAGTTTCCTTTCCATCCTGGCCGCAAAGAGTGTTCTGATACTTTCGTCTTGTAGGCTGTCAATATTGAAAGGTAAATTTTCATGTTTCTCAGTCTGGTTCGTTTTATTTATGTTACTTGTATCACTCCTTGCATTCTTCCATGGCCAGAAAGACTTCATTTTAACTAGATAGTGATCTGATCCACACTGGGCTCCTCTATAAGATCTGACGTCTACTGCTTTGAAACTACTTGTTTGCCTAATGATAATATAATCTGTTATAGAACGAAGTTCTTTGGTGTTCTGTTGCCAAGTATATTTATGAATGTCCTTATGTTTGAAAAATGTGTTGGTAATTTTTAGATCAAATTGTTCACAAATTGCAATCAATCGTTCCCCATTGTCATTATATTCGTCCTCTCCATGTTTTCCTACTATTCTACAAGATTCTCTAATTCCTACCCTTCCATTCAGTTCTCCCATGATAATCAGTTCCTTTCTTCTTGGGATTTTTTCAATAGTCTCCCTGAGGGTGTCCCAAAATGTATCTTTCTCCTTATCTTTTGTGTCGTTTGTGGGTGCATATACGCCAATAATCACAACTTCCCTAGCAAATAGTGTCATTTCAACAGTTATAATACGTTGATTGATGAATGTCCAATTTATGATTCTTTCTTTCCACTATTTCCTTATTATAATGGAGACTCCTGCTTTGGCTCTTACTGCTTTTGATACCCCACTCCAGATATGTACATAATTATCCAGTTCTTCTTCTCCTTGGCCTTTCTTCTTTGTTTCAGAGAGTACGACAACATCCATGTTGAACATGTCAAGTTCTGCAGGTAGTAAATTTATTTTAGTGGAAATACCTTGCGCATTCCAGCATCCAAACATAATTTTCCGTTTCTCATCGCCAGTTCGTCGTCCAAAGTTCCAATTTTTCCGAGGCATATTATTAGGTTTTTTAGCATTTTTATGTTTTTATGTGAGTGAGGAGCTGGCCCACTGCACAACCCCCAACCCGGAGGACCAGGTAATTTCTACTCAAGGTTTTCTTCCTTTAGCCTTTGATAAGCCAATATCATACTACAAGGCAGCAGTTGCTAGTTTTGGTCCACCCCGGGTATTTTATTTCCCCGGTACCCACCATATCTGGTGAGCATTCCCCTATCTGCCACCTGGGGAGGCGCCCGATGGGAGACCAGCAAACTCCACACGGTACTCAACACTTCATGCGAATAAAGAGCTACTTGTGTTTCACAAGAACCATGTTTTCTAAGCCCATGTTGACCGTGTGTCAATATATTGTTTTCTTCGAGGTAATTCATAATGTTCCAACACAATATATCTTCCAGAATCCTACTGTATATCGGCGCTAATGATATGGGCCTGCAATTAAGTGGATTACTTGTACTACCTTTCTTGAATATTGGTGTGACCTGTGCAACTTTCCAGTCTTTGGGTACGGATCTTACGTCGAGCGAACGGCTGTATATGATTGTCAAGTATGGAGCTAATGCATCAGCATAGTCTGAAAGGAACCTAATTGGTATACAGTCTGGAACAGAAGACTTGCTTTTAGTAAGTTATTTAAGTTGCTTCACTACTCCGAGGATATTTATTCTAGGTTACTCATGTTGGCAGTTGTTCCTTATTCGAATTCTTTAGGAAAAAAATGGTTCAAATGGCTCTGAGCGCTATGGGACTTAACTTCTGAGGTCATCCGTCCCCTGGAACTTAGAACTACTTAAACCTAACTAACCTAAGGAAATCACACACATCCATGCCCGAGGCAGGATTCGAACCTGCGACCGTAGCAGTCGCGCGGCTCCACACTTAAGTAAACGCCTAGAACCGCTCGGTCACTTCGGCCGTCTAAATTCTTTAATATTTACTTCGTCTTCTTTTGTGAAGGCATTTCGGAAGGCTGTGTTTAGTAACTCTGCTTTGGCAGCACTGTCTTCGGTAGTATCTCCATTGCTATCGTGGAGAGAAGGCATTGATTGTTTCTTGCCGCTAACATACTTCACCTACAACCTTGTGGCCAGCACGCGAACACTTTGCAGATCGTGCACTATCGTCCCTTGCGATCACACACCCTATTGAGAACCGTGCTCTGCCGTTTTTAATGTGCAGAGGACCATCATAAATCGTGGTGACTTGAGTGTAATGACTGTCTTGGAATAAAAGTGCAATTTCTGCTCGCCTCATTGCGCGTTTCTTTCATTCATCCTATGCACTATATTGTAACAGTTATTTCTGTGTATTGTCCAAAATACATCGAACTATTTCGTTAGAGAATGACAGATCATGCTGAAGTTACTTTCGTTTTTGAGTTTTACACGCTGTTATAGTAGCGCCCTGGAAACTCTATGAACTAAATGAGTTGTGACTTCGTGGTTGTGATCACAAGTAGTCAGACTAGTTCCCTTATTTGCTTATAATACTGAAATACCAGAGCATCGCTGACACGCCGACTTACTTACTTGACCCTTGTAAACGTCATAGGACGTAGGAAGGATTCTTCCCTGTCGCTAGCGTACTCACCACCTTTTATATATAAAAGTTAGTTTGCTGCATAGTGTAACAACAGTAGAGATAATTTAATGATTTTAAGCTTCCATTAGTACTTATAATATTAAACACGGATTCTAACAATTAGTAATACGTACAGAAAAAATACTTGTTTCACGCCGGAATGTCGGGTGGACCCTGCATTTATGACTGCTATGTCACATGTCCTTTCATGCATTATTCGTCTCCTCACACCATCAGCGTACCTGTACCTAGTCGCTATCTTCCCGCCGACCATGAGAATTGCCTCACGCTGCAATGCAAGAGCTCTCTGTATTACCGCGTACGTTAGCACCTGATCCAACTTACATGTGGCTTCAAATATAGAGCGACGAATGAGAAATGAATGGTATCTGAAATAAGAGGAACATCACAACATGTCTTCATAGCTCAAGTTTTTATTTTATAGGACCAATGTATACACTGTAGCCAGCCTACATTTTGTTGGCATTCATAAAAATTAAAAATATTGCAGGTATATATGATTTACCACAACATTAACTCTCAATTGAAGCCTGGCGTCTACCCAGAATGCATACAAAGGCATCTATCTCCCCATCAGTTTAAGGGGCATATGTTTCAAAATGAAGTAGAAGAACTTACGTGATAATAGAGTTAAGATGCCTGTATCTACCTCTGTTTTGATTTATTCTAGTATTAACTTGAAAGAGTTTTTGAGGTACATGTTAAGTTCATATGAATGTATAATGTGGTAGCGAACGTACTTCAGTCCCACTGCCTCAAGCGTAACTGCCATCTTAGCAAAATAGTGTGAGTGTTTTGGGAAATTTAAGAGAAATGAGAATTTATGAATATAGTTCCTGATCTTAAAGGAATTTTCGTGCTGATTCCAAAACTGATCTTAGACTTTGAGAGATTAAAGACATCAGAGTTAAGAATCATTTAGCACTCGGATTTATATCGTAGTAACATTATCAGTCGATGCTTTTTGATTACAGTCGTATGTACAAACCACAATCTTTTGTTCTCCAGCAACTGCTGCTTAAATATTACTTCTAAACAGTTGTTTAATTAGATGTGAATATCACATAACAGCGTCCTTTGCTCGTATGTGATATAATTTTGGAATTAGCCAAATGAGTCGGTTGTCGATGAAATGTTACCCTACAGTGATATTTAGCTGCTATTGTATCTCGATCCTGGCAGAAAAATTTGGAGGGGCGCCGGAATATTACACTCACAAGCAGCCGAAAATGCAATTTCCGAAGTGTTTTGCTGGATAAAGTGAATCAAAAGCAATATTCTACTGCAGTGATTATTATGTCTATTGTATAGGTAGTCATAACTATGTCTTACGCATGGGGAAATGGAATTCACATTACATAAAATTTTTCGTTGGGTTCGGAGTGTTTATTCTTAGGTATTGTGATCGACTTTGTTTCAGTAATTGTGTTCGAAATTATATCACAACGTCTGCTATCTGAGTTTACACTAGTGCACATACAGTGAGGTGATAAATGTCAGCCGGCCGAGGTGGCCGAGCGGTTCTAGGCGCTTCAGCCCCGAACCACCAGACTGCTACGGTCGCACGTTCGAATCCTGCCTCGGGCATGGATGTGTGTGATGTCCTTAGGTTAGTTAGGTTTAAGTAGTTCTAAGTTCTAGGGGACTGATGACCTCAGAAGTTAAGTCCCATAGTGCTCAGAGCCATTTGAACCATTTGACAAATGTTACGGGATAGAGATACGCGCGTAAACACATGGTTGTAGTATCGCGTACACAAGTTAAGGAAGGACAGCGCATAGGCAGATCTGTCATTTGTACTCAATCAATTCATGTGCAAAGGTTTCCGATGTGGTTATGGCCTCACAACAGGAATTTACAGACTGCGAAATTGGAATGGCAGTTGGAGCTAGACGCATGGGACATTCAATATCAGAAAACCTTAGGGAATTCAATATTCCGACATCCACTGTGCCAAGTATTTGTTGCGAATATCAAATTTCAGGCATTACCCCTCATCACGGACAACGCAATGAGCGATGGCCTCCAATTAACGACTGAGAGCATAGGCATTTGCGTACAGCTGTCACTGAAAACATACAACCAACAAGGCGTGAGAGAACTGCTAAAATCATTGTGGGACGTACGAAGAAAACAGCGCGACAAAATTTGGCATTAATGCGCTATGGCAGCACACAACCGACGTGAGAGGCTTTGATAACAGCACGACATCGGCTGCAGCATCGCTACTAAAATATAGTTTGGACCCTTGACGACTGGAAAACCGCTGCCTGATCAAATGAGTTCCGATTTCAGTTGGTCAGAGCTGATGGTAGGACTTCAGAATGATACAGACCACGAAGCCATGATGGTGGCTCTATAATGGTGTGGGCGGTGTTTACGTCGAATGTCCTGGGTCCTCTAGCCAAAATATATCAATCACTGACTGGCAGTGGCTGTCATAGGCGGCTTGGAGATCATTTACAGCCCTTTATGGACTTCATGTACCCTAACAGTAATGGAATTTTTATGGATGACAATGCGTCATGTTACCGCGCCACAGTTGTTCACAAGTGGTTTGAAGAACATTCTAGGCACTTCTAGTGAATAATTTGGCCACCCAGATTGCCTGAAATGAATCTCATCAAACATTTATGGGACGTAATCGAGATAGCAGTTAGTGGACAAAACCCTGCTCCGGCCACACTTTCGCAATTATGGACGGCTGCAGAGACAGCAGGGCTCAGTATTTTTGCAGGGGACTTCCAATGACTGGAAGAGTCCATACCACATCAAGTTGTTGCATTACACCGTGAAAAAGGAGGCCCGACAGTATATCAGAGGTATCCTATGACATTTGTCATCTCAGTGTAGTCTACCCACCGACAGTAGCGAGAATCATGTATAGAAGATTAGTGATCTAGTCCATAATCTCACAAGGTGACACCACAGATAAATTTAATGTTTGGCTTGTTGTTGTTGTGGTCTTCAGTCCCGAGACTGGTTTGATGCAGCTCTCCATTCTACTCTATCCTGTGCAAGCTTCCTCATCTCCCAGTACCTACTGCAACCTACACCCTTCTGAATCTGCTTTGTGTATTCATTTCTTGGTCTCCCTCTACGGTTTTTACCCTCCACGTTGCCCCCCAATGCTACATTTGTGATCCCTTGATGCCTCAGAACATGTTCTACCAACCGGTCCCTTCTTCTAGTCAAGTTGTGCCACAAACTTCTCTTCTCCCCAAATCTATTCAATACTTCCTCATTAGTTATGTGATCTACCCATCTAATCTTCAGCATTCTTCTGTAGCACCACATTTCGAAAGCTTCTATTCTCTTCTTGTCCAAACTATTTATGGTCTATGTTTCACTTCCATACATGGCTACACTCCATACAAATACTTTCAGAAACGACTTCCTGACACTTAAACCTATACTCGATGTTAACAAATTTCTCTTCTTCAGAAATGCTTTCCTTGTCATTGCCAGTCTACATTTTATATCCTCTCTACTTCGACCATCATCAGTTATTTTGCTCCCCAAATAGCAGAACTCGCTTACTACTTTAAGTGTCTCATTTCCTAATCTAATTCCCTCAGCATCACCCGACTTAATTCGACTACATGCCATTATCCTTGTTTTGCTTATGTTGATGTCCATCTTATATCCTCCTTTCAAGACACTGTCCATTCCGTTCAACTGCTCTTCCAAGTCCTTTGCTGTCTCTGACAGAATTAGAATGTCATCGGTGAACCTTAAAGTTCTTATTTCTTCTCCATGGATTTTAATACCTACTCCGAATTTTTCTTTTGTTTCCTTTACTACTTGCTCAATATACAGATTGAACAACATCGGGGAGAGGCTACAACCCCGTCTCACTCCCTTCCCAACCACTGTTTCCCTTTCATGTCCCTCGACTCTTATAACTGCCATCTGGTTTCTGTACAAATTGTAAATAGCTTTTCGCTCCCTGTATTTTACCCCTGCCACCTTCAGAATTTGAAAGAGAGTGTTCCAGTCAACATTGTTTAAAGCTTTCTCTAAGTCTACAAATGCTAGGAACGTAGGTTTGCCTTTCCTTAATCTCGCTTATAATGCGGTAATCATGTGGTACGAAGGTATTTATTGGTTAAAAGATTCAGGTGATCACACAACCATCATTAAACAAAGAAACTTTGCATTACAAATACGTTCTTGTGTAAAAAAAATTCAAAGTAGTACCGTAAGTTAAATATTGTTAAAAAAACATTGCACACATTTTTTATCATAGCTAATGTTATGGTTGTACTTCTGTATTCGACACACAAGAATGTATTTGCATTGCGTAGTTTCTGTTTGCCATGATACGTGCATGAGCCCCATACTTAACATTTCATTCATTAAGTAATACATCACGCGACATTTCGTATGCAGTCCAGCAACGTACGTAATAAGAACACTTTCATGAACATGTAGCATTTTAATTTATTTTATTGTTTATAGATATTATGTGTTTTTACCACTATTAATGAGGTGTGAAACACCTAGCTTTTCCCATTACCTAGACCTTAGCACCTGATAGGATACTTGTCTATTCTACCAAAGGTTTTGCAACAAGACGACTGCATGGGTACCTCCAACGGCCTTGCCGGAGTGGTAACACCAATTACCGTCAGATCACCGAAGTCAAGCGCTGTCGGGTTGGGCTAGCACTTGGATGGGTGACCATCCGGTCTGCCGGGCGCTGTTGGCAAGCGGGATGCACTCAGCCCTTGTGAGACAAACTGAGGAGCTACTTGCATGAGATTTTCACTCTGCATTGGAGTGTGCGGTGATATGAAACTTCCTGGCAGATTAAAACTGTGTGCCGGACCGAGACTCGAACTCGGGACCTTTGCCTTTCGCGGGCAAGTGCTCTACCAACTGAGCTACCCAAGGACGACTCACGCCTCGTCCTCACAGCTTTACTTCTGCCAGTATCTCGTCTCTTACCATCTAAACTTTACAGAAGCTCTCCTGCGAACCCTGCAGAACTAGCATTCCTGAAAGAAAGGATATTTCGGTGACATGGCTTAGCCACAGCCTGGGGGATGTTTCCAGAATGAGATTTTCACTCTGCAGCGAAGTGTGCGCTAGTTCTGCAGGGTTCGCAGGAGATCTTCTGTATAGTTTGGAAGGTAGGAGACGAGATACTGCCAGAAGTAAAGCTGTGAGGACGGGGCGTGAGTCGTGCTTGGGTAGCTCAGTTGGTAGAGCACTTGCCCGCGAGAGGCGAAGGTCCCGAGTTCGAGTCTCGGTCCGGCACACAGTTTTAATCTGCCAGGAAGTTTCATATCAGCGCACACTTCGCTGCAGAACGAAAATCTCATTCTGGAAACATCCCCCAGGCTGTGGCTAAGCCATGTCTCCGCAATATCCTTTCTTTCAGGAGTGCTAGTTCTGCAGGGTTCGCAGGAGAGCTTCTGTAAAGTTTGGAAGGTAGGAGACGAGATACTGACAGAAGTAAAGCTGCGAGGATGAGGCGTGAGTTGTGCTTGGGTAGCTCAGTTGGTAGAGCACTTGCCCGCGGAAGGCAAAGGTCTCGATTTCGAGTCTCGGTCCGGCACACAGTTTTAATCTGCCAGGAAGTTTCATATGAGGAGCTATTTGATTGAGAAGTAGCGACTCCGGTCTCGGAAACTGACATACGGCCGGGATAGCGGTGTGCCGACCACATGCCCCTCCATATCCGCATCCAGTACGCCTATGGGCTGAGGATGACACGGCGGGGGGTCAGTACCGTTGGGCCTTCATGTCCTGTTAGGGAGGAGTTTATTTGAGTTTAGTCTGCATGGGTGCTAAATATAATCCTTGGAAATGATGTAAATACATTGAAGGTCCCCCCCCCCCCAGTTTTACCAGTACTCTTGTCGTTACTGACATACGTAGTAAGTACAAATTTAATTTCGAGAGTTTTAATCCGATCGATTACATAGCGACTGAATGAGTCAAGGATACTGTATTTATGTATCTGTTTTATTATACGTTCTTGTAACTAAATGTGGTATTTTATACATTGAAAAGATGGCGTTTTAAAGGAGATTTTCTCCCTCGTATTCATGATTCAAGATTGTAGTACAAACCAAACGTAATACATGTTATACTTTTTCATTCTTTGCTGTTGTTTAGTTTAAAAACGCTATATGCAAAAGTATGTATACTGCACTATGTGTACTGTCAAATGTAAAATGTTGTGTAGATTTAATTTGTAAGTAGAAACTATGGTCCTGTGGGATATTGCTATATATCGCTGTATATCGAAAATGGATAGAAGGACTGTTGACTGCTGTAACTCTAAGCGAAATGTGTGTGTCTGTTGTCGCATACATGGAAGAATGCATTCGGAAATTTCGGGCAGAAGACGTTTATTTTCAGTCAAATTTAGACAGAAAACAGCACAGTAACGTAAGATAGAGAAACGATTTTAGGAAGCAAGTGGGCTGAAACAAATTTTCGGAGACTGCCATAAGAATAATGAAGAATCTTCCAGAGACTCATCGTGTCGTCGTTGTCGCAGTGAGTCATTAATTTTAAAAAGAAACATTGTATTTGAAGATTTTCGATAAAGAAGAGACAAAATGAAACAACTGAAGGTTATATATAAAAAGGGCGAAGATTTAATAAGAAGATCTATGTAGAAGATGACAGAAGAGGGAAGATTTCAAGACATCTGAATAGAACGGGAATCATGGGTGCCTTTTATCACAAACGACGTGGACGATAAGCGGTCTTGTTCAATAAAATTCTTCAGGGTATCAGACCGCATCGTCATAATTTAAAATGCGCCAACGTTTCGGCCAGCGTTGCAGCTAGCCTTCATCAGGGCCAGTTAATGTAAGGCTCTGATGAAGGCTAGCTGCAACGCTGGCCGAAACGTTGGCGCATTTTAAATTATGACGATGCGGTCTGATACCCTGAAGAATTTTATTGAAATAGGACAACGGCCGCGGAAGCCTACGCTTACATTTAAGCGGTCTTGTGTTGCTGAAGACAGGCTTGGAACAGGTCCACGCTTTAGTATTACTGTTTTAAAATTAACAATGACGAAAATGAAACTTATTTTACATAAAACCTTTATTAAACTCATCTTTACGATTTTTAAAATCATTTGTAAATATCTCATCTTTGAATTTATTGTTTCTTTCATTAGTTATACCATATATTCTTTAGTTGGAGAGCGGATTGATCGCATCGCTGACAGCTCAACCCCTGCCCATATGGGGGGAGGGGAATGAAATAACAACAAAGAAAAAAAACAAATGTTAACAAGAGCCACAGAGATGGTTCTTTATCATTTTATTAATTTTCACTACCACTGTGTTTTCAGCACTTATTGGATAATTATTAACTCAGGCTCTTCACGAATATTTGATATGAAACAAGGTTTTTATAACCTTGGAATGTGTGTGACATCTTATGGGACTTAACTGCTAAGGTCATCAGTCCCTAAGCTTATACACTACTTAACCTAAATTATCCTAAGGACAAACATACACACACACAAACATACACACACCCATTCCAGAGGGAGGACTCGAACCTCCGCCGGGAGCAGCCACACAGTCCATGACTGCAGCGCCTCAGACCGCTCGGGCAATCCCGCGCGGCTTTTATAACCTTGTTGTACATACTGACATCAGCTGTAACCACTTGAGAAGGACCTATGGTCGATTTTACAGGAGTGGCAATTACAATAAATAGCACATTCGATGGCTCATATGATGTCATTTATAAAATTATACGAAACTGTGATCCCACAACGAAAATAATTGTACTGATGAGTGCTGTTAGATTACTGCACCTACAAAGGCAAGATTGTCTTGTCTTCAAAACAGTAAGAGGCAAGTCAGTTGAGGGTGGTGCTACTCTTACTGCTTGAAACAATACAACAGTCCTACAAAAGTTTATTAGTGTCAGGGTAAATTAATGTGAACTGATCATTCCCTTCAACCTTTCATCGCTACCATTAGAAATATGTTACCTGGAAAGCACTATAAATGTGTCGCAAAGTACTTGAATAGTATGGCAGCCATTGAGCAACATTGACGTTTAGGGACATAACATAAAATAACAGAAAAATGCTTAACATTAAATTGCTAGATGAATTACTACTCCATATTGCTGTTGTATAATTCCAGCAAAATAACTGTAACATCTACATTTTACAGAACAGTTAATAGATTTACTTTATTTATGTACATAGCTTACGTGTCTGTAAAACATCAAGGCTCTAGCAAAGCTACGAATGTTAACTTTCCGAGGTTAGAGATGAATTAAAAGTTAAAAGCTGTTCCTGTCAAAAGAATAATTACCTCTCCAGTAACCTGTGACGGACTATTTCATCTAATACAAGAATCTGTCACTCGAGTTTCACAATGACCAAATCATACTCCTCGTTAACGTTCTGTTAATTGACATGAATTCATTGTCTATCTGTGGAGTGGTACCCAATGGTAACTGACCTGAACACGCCATCTGTGTATGGATTGTTACCCACGAGGTACGTGACATGAGTCGATAATCACAGTATGTGACAGCAATAGCGACAATCATATAGGTTGTGTAACCTAGGCTTTAAAGCTTTCTCAGCGTGCAGATTGTTCCATTAAATTTCGATCGAAGTTCCGGGTGTCAGTAACTCGCCTCCACTATATTACGGCAGAGAGTCTTCTGGCCATGTTCGCCAGATAACGTGAAAGTGGCCAGAAGACTGCGGCATATCGTGGCAGCAAGGTATTGACATCGGAATTTCGCCGAAAATTTCATAGAAGATATTGTAATTGTGTTTCCACCATGATGAGTAGTATAAAGATTCTTTATTAAACGAAGTACTACATATTTCCAAAACACTTATCTCAATTATGCAGTTATCTGCAGTAGTTATATTTTCTTTTTAAGTTGACACTATAGCAATTTATAATGTGAGTATTGTACATCTGAAAGACAGAATCACATTGGATTTAATTTCTTTCAAATATGGTAACTACTTTCTGAGAAATTACAAAATTAGAACTCAGGATATCTGTTTTGGAGAAACTGATTTTTGTCTTACGTGGAAGCTGGTGATATCACATCGAACTGTCGGGACCATCTGACAAGGACACTGCGCCAACACATCACCGATTTCGTCCAGGTTTGCGGTGTAAGCAGGGGTTGGCGAGAAATGAAAGAGACGGAAGTAGGAGCTCCAGATGGTCAAATGTTTGGAAAAAAAGTAGCATTTTTGGCGTGGATCGAGCAAGACATGAGCTTTTACTGTTGGTCTGCTTTAAAGGCAGCAGTTAGCGTAGCGAAAAGAGTGCACCACTGTTAACAAAGGGTTGTGGATTCGAATCACTATGTTGAAACTTTTTTATTTTCAGTTTTTAAGTCACTTACACTGCAAATGAATCGAAATAATGGTAAATATTTTGCATTTATTGATATGTTCATGAATGGCATGCAAAGTAAAGGCAGGAGAAAATTTGCGATTGCAAATAAATTTTTAGGAAGGGATTGTTACGCGTATACGAGTACTTCCTATGTAAAATTAGACACTTATTAGTCTACAGTCGATGACTTCCACTTTTCGTGATGATATTCATCGTAGAACCAGGAAAAGCGGTGGTTTTCTCGGTAACTTGCACACATTACAATGATGTATTAAAGTTTCTATTGAAAACCAAGCTTTGTTTTAATTCATAAATGTTTCTAGTTCATCGTACAGTTTGGGAGTGTATTGATTCCCTTCATAAATGGTTCTCCTTCATCGCACAGTTTAGGAGTAAACCATATGTAATGCATCATCTCGCCAAATATTGGCGTGGATAGTTGGTGATGTACAGTGGAATGTATTTTGATGCAGTCTTCTCGGGATGTGATATCTTTTTCTCTTTAGATGAGATTAGAGCAGTTTTCTTTACCTGATGATAAAAATAGATATTGCAGGATTGCATTCGCTGTCAAGGGCTGCTCGTAGGTCTAAATGAAACTGACAGAATACGAAGTCCTGTAAGCTTAAATTACTATCCTTTTACGGAAAATTATTTGCTCAGTTATCTCGGACTCTCCAAGTGTAACCTTTCTCGGAAATTTATTTGCAAGCCCAGATTACGTTTGTCTCTGCTTTTCACCTTCTTTATGAAAATATTAATAAATGCAACATACTGACTATTATTTCTTTTCATTTACAGTTTAATTGACGTAAAAATTTAAAATAAAAATTTCAGTATATGTACTCCAACCCACGACATTGAGGTTAGCATTCTGCAGTCTTTTCGCTGAGCCAATCACTGCCTGGAAATTACAGTAATAGAAATAGCTCACACGTTGCCCGACCGTACAAAAACTGCTGTTTTCTTCTAAATACTCGACCGTCTGGAGCTCACGCTTCAGCCATTTCGTTTCTGGTCAAGTCCTGTATATATTATAAATTTGGACCAAACTGCTGGTGGCAAGTAGTCGCTGTCCCATTGTCTGCCCTCAGTGAGAGCAGATACGACTTCGGTGTTGTGGTTTCATTTTAATCTGAGTCACGAGTGACTGCATTAGGTTGGACGGACACATCGGTCCACAGGCAGTGTGCTAACAGCTCTGCCAGAAGCTCAATAGATAGATAAATATCACTGACTGCGTGAGTATGTAAGGCTGGAAACTGTGATATACGGATATTTAAATAATTGCTTAACCTAAAAAAATCCTCATCTATATTTTCGAGATCTGCACTGATATGGTAAAATTACGTCAGTGATTACAATAAGTAGGAAATCAAAAACGAAAGAGATCTCAACCATTTACATGAAGTACCATTCATATGATGACACTTTATTTAAAAATTCATGCTGTACAAGGTGGTTACAATTAAATTTTTGCTACGTAAGAAGGCGCCCATGAAAAGAGAATGACCGTAAGATAATGAAACTTTCTGGAAACGTTTTTAAGGACATGCGGAAGAGAAGTAACGAGTAAACCGTAGAAAGAAACACATTTTAATTTGCACATGAGAGGATAACATTCGTTAATTGAGTACTTTTTTCACGTTCCAGATTACAGACATACTCTGTGTGACGACCATCTGCATCCATGCCAGCCTGGAACCGCACTGGAGACTGCTCTACTGCTGCCAGAAACAATGGTGGATCGTGGAATGTTCGGCTTTCGTGACACAACTCGTACACTGCTTGAAGATCGCTCATTGTGTCCAGCATTCTCAGCCATGCCAGCAATACCTTGTGCAACGATTTGTAGTCCAACTGGCCGTCAGAATCTCCCAAGATCAATTCGCAAATCACCAGCTAATTCGAACTTCCAGATCGTATTCTTCAGCCTTGGTGTGGAAAGAGGATCTCTGCGTATTCCTCTAATGCGCCGATACTTCGGAGAGCAGCAGCACCATTGCTGTTGTTTCGATAAAAAGGCTTTACGAGTAGCGTCGCTCTACCAGTACCGGCGCCTAACGGCAAGTCATGACGCTAACACTACTAACAACCCAAGTCCTGCAGTGCACAGTATGAACATCATCCTGAGCCGTTCACGGATTTTATCCCATTTATTGTTTGTCATCTTCTTTTACGGTACTGCCGCCTCGTTTTCTAATTAAATTTACTGGCGTCACTAACTTCCTGCCTCACATGCCCGTGAGCGGCAGCAGCAGCGCGTATCGATAAGTGCACTGTCGTACCATCTCTGGAGCGACCGATAGTATTTCCGGGTCGTTGTGTGTCTGGCAGTCAGTTCGGGACGGACCAGCAGTCCAGACGGGACGCAGCAGCAGTGAAGTCGGGGACGGAGCGCCGATGAGGCGCCGACTGCCAGTGTTCGCCGACCGCTGGTGACACACCTGAACTGTCCGACGGAGGGAGACTGGAGTTGGTCGTCTCATCGGCCGACGTGTACTTGGTCCTTTCGCAGTTTCCGGGGCTGGGCAGTCGGTCGGTTGGCGTGGAGCAGCGAGGAATTCTCCGCGGGGCGTCAGCCGCTTTTGAGTTTGAGTTATTTTGCTCTTAAGGCCTTCAGCCGAAATTAAGGAACTGTTTCACGTAAGGTATTGGTATTTAAAAAAAATTAATGGTATGGAGTTTTAAGTTTTAGGCCCACAGCCGATTTGATTTCAACTTGCTTGCTCTTGAAGTGTTTGACTCTTTGGGCCTTCAGCCAAACTAAAGAACTGTTTTAAGATAACGCTTTGCCTTTTAAATTTCTGTTTTGGCTGAGTTTGCCTAATTAAGAACTGCTTTATATAAGGCATTGTTTTCTTTAAAATAAATTAATCGCATGTTCGAATCCAGCTTCGGACGTGGATGCGTGTGATGTCCTTAGGTTAGTTAGGTTTAAGTAGTTCTAAGTTCTAGGGGACTGATGACCTCAGAAGTTAAGTCCCACAGTGCTCAGAGCCATTTGAACCATTTTTTGGGCTTTCAGCCAATTTTGAATTCAAATTGTTTGCTCTGAAAATCTCAGAGTCTTTGGGCCTTCAGCCTAAATGAAGACTATTGTAAGACAAGTCTTGCCTTTTAAACTTCTGATTATGCTTGCATTTTAAGTTATTGGCCTTCAGCCGTTTTTAATTTAAAGTGGCTTTCAGCCGGTAATTAAGTGCCAAAGATTAAAGCTGTGTGCTAAAAAATTTTTTTTTGGGCTCTTGTTTGATCAAATAATAAAGTTTTATGTTCAAGTGTAACTGAAAGCCTCTTATTTTGGCCCCTTTCCACAATTTAAACAACCTGTCCTGTCCTGCAAGTTAAGCCGGCCGTCTCACATCCCTATGAAGTTGAGTTCCAATAAAGCAAATAGCTTTTCGACTACTGGCTCCAGTAGCGAAAGTTCAGCTATAACCACCCTGTACATGTAAGTGCCAAGGGATGTTAACGACGTAACTCGCAATGTGAACTGAATAACGCTATTTCCCCCTGTAAACCATAGCGTTAATTAATCTGCTTCGAGGTACCAGTAATGTAAGTCGTGAAAGGAATAAAAGACTTTTAGTGTCGGCGCTATTCATTCCTATTCTGGCCGCGTGAGAAAGCGACCCTTAAAAGCTTCATGGGAGCACTTAGGGGGGCGTAAAGCCCGGCGCGAGGGCCGGTGTCAGATGTAAATCTAGCCAGTGCGCGTCACGCACACGGCAGTCCCAGGGGGCCTCGACCATTACTCTAATTAGTCAAGGAGACCTCTGGTCCGCGTCTCTGCGGGAGATGCCTATCTGGTATCGACACATGTCTGCGGTGCTGCGGCGACGCCCGTTAAGACCCGCAGGACGGCTATCGCTGGGCCCACCGCATTAGCGTAATGATGTCCGGCGGCGGAGGCACACCCTTACGGAGAGCAGAGCGGGTCGCTAAGGCCCGGGCCGTCCGCAGCAGGTGTTACCCAGTCCGCCTCTGGGAGCGACAGCGCTGCCTCCGTCGATAAGGGAGTTGGCGCCGTGTGGAGCGGTCGCCAGGCTCTTATCTGCAGCCCAGGGGATGCCACCATGAGGCACCCTACTGCAGCTCGTGCCATGTCTCACTCGACGTAAATATTATTGTGTCTCGTGACGTCACCAAATGTGGTACAATGAGGAGAATGAGTCAGAGGAAGTCGAAACAAGGCACTTACAATAGACTATATTCATCCAGAATTAATATGATTCTTGGGAGAATATACAAGTACAAAACTATTCAGCCAGGTATGCAAGATTTAGGGCTGCACAAAAATGTTGAAACCCCTACGAGAACTTAAATGCAGGTGCTAGATAAGCCTACAGGTTGCGTTGTCGTAGTTGACCAGGAACGGCATCTGTGAAGTGTCCTAATACGTTGCCAAGTGTTAGTCGTGATCAGGAGAGTGTTCTGTGTAGTTGTGAGCGCTCTAAATGTCGCAGGCAAGTGAATTCGAACGTGGCCAAATTGTTGGTACTTGGATGGCGGGTGCTTCTGTAGTCAAGCTGGCCGAAAAGTTTATTATATCAAGAAGTACAGTATCGAAAATTTATGCTGAATACACGGAAAGCGGAATAACATCACCTGTTAAGTAGCAACTCACGGGAAAGTGTGTGCTGAGTGATATGACGAATGGTCATTGAAGCATTTGTGACGCTAAATAAGAGAACGACAGGAGCAAAAGTCGCAGCAGAGCTGTGTATCATGCTCGTGATCCCTGTCCACACCAAAACAACACGAAGGCAGCTCCAGAAGCAGGGAACTGTGGGGTCAGATGAAAATCCAAACCCACTCATCAGTGATGCTAGTGCCTGTAACTGGAAAACGTGATGTTGGTGCCATAAAAACTGGGTTGTGTAGCAATGGAATAATGTCACTTGGTCGGATAAGTCTTGTTTCACACCGTTCCTAACTTCCGACGAGTGTAGAGGATCGAATGGTTCAAAATTCAAATGGCTCCAAGCACTATGGGACTAACATCTGAGGTCATCAGTCTCCTAGACTTAGAACTACTTAAACCTAACTAACCTAAGTACATCACACACGTCCATGCCCGAGGCAGGATTCGAACCTGCGACCGTAGCAGCAGCGCGGCTCCGGACTGAAGCGTCTAGAACCATTCGGTCACAACGGCCGGTAGAGGATCGAATGATTAGAGCAGTTAAGTTAGTTAAAGGTAGAAGTTTTACAGTAATAAAGTTAGTTAAAATGTGAAGGAATATTCGGAGCCAGAAGTCGTACGTGTTACATTCGGTTACGCAGCTCAAAAAAATGGCTCTGAGCACTATGGGACTCAACTGCTGAGGTCATTAGTCCCCTAGAACTTAGAACTAGTTACACCTAACTAACCTAAGGACATCACAAACATCCATGCCCGAGGCAGGATTCGAACCTGCGACCGTAGCGGTCTTGCGGTTCCAGACTGCAGCGCCTTTAACCGCACGGCCACTTAGGCCGGCTTACGCAGCTCAGTGGTGTGGTATCGTGACGCAAGTGGATCGGCGGAACGACGAGTTAAGCAACACAAGGAGTTCACTGTTACCGACCAGCAGAGGACGTGACAAGAAATAATGCGCCGCTCGCCAGTGTGTCAACATCGAGGACGATAATCGGGTCGGTTACGCCAGCTGAGCAGTACCAGAATATGCCACAAACCTATTGGACAGGAAGAACTGCAAGCATCAGTGGCAGAAAACCGTATTTAAAGACTGGCAGCTAGCACATCATAATCGAGCATCGTGAGGCACTGGAGTGATGCAGAGCCTGTGTCATTCAGCGCTGCCACCAGTTCGGAGCCGTCACTGTCATCCCAGTCGTAGTGCAGGCCGTCGCCTAGGAGGCGCCAGAGAGACGACGCCGCTGTAGTCATCACCATCACTACTGTCGAACACCGTCAGCAGGCAGTCATCACTTGGGATGATTGTGGTACTGTCCTGTCGCCATCATCCTGGGATGCTGCTTCCACAAACACCGTGACTGGAGCCGAGTCCGGCGACCCTGTCCCGCTGGCGCCAGACAGCCGCCGCCGGGGTGGTCGCTGACCTGCCCCACTGCCGCCGTTGCCACGCCCCCCCCCCCCCCCCAGCCGCGATCACAACACAGCCCTGCAGCGCGTGGTTCCAGCCGCCACGGTACGACCCAGCAAGGATGTAGCGCCACTGCTGAGGCATTTGATTCCAGTTACGCCTGTGCAGCCACAATCGCAGCAGTGGGCGCATGGATGTGCGTTCATCAGCCACCTTTGTCGCCGCCGAGGGTATTACGAGCGGAAGCAAATTTCGTCAGAGGGCCAAGAACCAATGTACTGCAGCTGACCAATAAATGTTATTATTCTGTCATCAGGAGTCATCCGTGGACACACCCCTAACATCCTCTTCCTCACTTCCAGCAGAGAACCCATGTCTGAATCAGCAGTGGAGTCCTGTGCCTGTTTACAAATATTTACGTCCTAAGAGTGAAACATGGCACAGATTCCTGATGATTTGGGTGGATATAACGTTGTGTTTCAAGAGCCTCACGGTTGCTTTGCAAGGTCACATTACTGACAAGGACCATGTGACCATTTCGGCTCATTGGGAAGACCCCCTACTACAGTTTGTTCAACAATGGGGATGGTGTGTTCACGACTACAGGACCACTGTTTACAGTCTTCGCATCATCCGGGACTGGTTTTGTAACCACGTGGATGAACTGGTTCATCTCCCCCGGCTACAACAGTCATCAGATCTCAGTATCATTTAGACTTTAGACTTTGGTCTCCACAAACAACCAAAAAAAAAAAAAAAAAAAAAAAAAAAAAATAAAAAAACAGTGGTGGTACTCTGAGACATAGCGTTTCCGTCGCGGGTAGTTTAGTCCAGGAACTTGCATATTTAATGGCTGTGTTTAAGGAAAATAGATACTCTGTGAAGTACATTCGTCGCGCAATGCACCGTCACCGGAGGCGCATGAAGATGTTCATAGATCTGTGGCCTTCATTCCTTCTGCTGAGGGCATATCGTCTAAGAATGAAAGAATTTTAAGGAGTATTGACATTAGGAGTGTGTTCCGTCCACGTCAGAAACATCATCTGTCAGAGACGGTTTGTGCCTTAGGAAGCGTGGCATATACAAAAGTCGCTTGTCAGTATGAGAAGTCATACATCGGAAATTCGATTTGCACAGGTCAGCATAGGTACGTGGAAGATCACTGTCACATGAGGCTACAACAACCCAAAAATTCTCTATACTTATATTGATATGTACTTATATGGATACGGTGTCTGTTCTTTCGGACATGTCCGAAAGAACAGACACCATTTCCATACAAGTATATAGTTCCGGCAATACCGGCCATGACCTTCTTCTGTGCGGATGCACCCATATTCCCCGAAATCTTACGGGACTTGGTAAGAATGTCTTCCTCAAGTAATGAGTGTGTTGGGATGGGAGAATACGAATATAGTGTGTGGACATACAAGGTGAGAATGTGGGTCCCGCGGGAGGCGTGCGCGAGATAGTCCCTGCAGTCGCACTATCCTCTGAGCTCTCGGTGGCTGAGATGGATAGAGCGTCTGCCATGTAAGCAGGCGATCCCGGGTGCGAGTCCTGGTCAGGGCACAAATTTTCATCTGCCCCCGTTGATATATATCAACGCCCGTCAGCAGCAAAAGGTATTAAATTAATTACAATTTCGACCTAAAAACAGAACATTACTAAATGAGGGGTGCTACATGAAATCTGGCGTGGCTGTTGTTGTTGTCTGCACTTTCGGTTCTTGGAATAGTGTTTTCAAAGAGGCAATTCAAATAAGGTTGGCAGACAGTTTGATTAATAAAGACAATGGCTTCTTCCTTAGCAGGACGTGGAAACCTTAACTGTCCAGCATCAAAATATTGGTTCTTCGGTGATGCTAACCAAAATGTTTGAAACTAGTCTTTGAGAGCGACATATCGTTGCCGACGTTGTTATATTAGGTGTGGCCCACCTGCCCAGTCTTCGAGGGCTGTGACACCTGTGGGCGGCGCATGTGCCGTGTACGTTACGGAGGCCGAAACAGAACAACGATCTGCAGCCATTGCATCAGTTTTCAACGGCAGTCAGCAGCAGCATTCTCCTAAAGCTGACGGACGGGTTAACATCGAGTCATCTTGATTTTAGGACCAGTCAGCAAATATTAGGATCCGGCAGCAAATACAAGGAGACATCAGCACTACAAACAGTTGTTTCCAGTCTCGTCACTCCACAAGGCAGCTTTGAAAACTAGAAATCAAAAACTGAGAACCAAGAAAGCTATGCCAATTCTGCGATCACCCAATCAATCTCAACCATGCATTCATACATCCCAGCGGTAACCGTAAGAATGTTATGGGTGAAGAGTAATGTAGGATGCTGAAAGGAGACAAAAGGTAATAAAATTAATGGAATTGGTCCTCCATGCAGTCCTTCTCCCTGGTACGGTAAAGTGATAATATACTAGTAGAGAAGCAATCTATTACACTTAATGAAGGCAATTTAATCATTAAAAATGGTTTATTCAAGAAATGTGCTGAGACAGACGCTTGTTAGTGTGTCTGTTTATTCGTTTGCTGACAAATGCTAGACGACAATGGAGAAGGTTCCATGTCATAAATTTCGTCTTCTGTTGCATGGGAGAACCAAAGACGACATGACAAGCAAGCTAGTAAAAACCAACAGGACATTCCTGGCCAGGAGAAGTCTGCTGGACCTTAATCTGAGCAAGAAAATAATGGACAAGGGGTGCTACATAAATAGCGTTCAAAAAGTTGGGAATCTGCTCGTGTGGCCGAAGCAGTTAAGGTGACCACTCGCGTAAAGAGGGAAATTCAGATGCGAGTCCCGGTGTGTCTCAAATTTTTGCACGTCGCCACCGAATTCATTTCATTAGAAATATGTGAGATTGTGCGTTTGGCGCTTGCAACTGTTTTGAAGTGAATCGTGGACTTTGGGAGACTCGCGGGAGAAGATAATCGAAGCGTTTGACACGTGGTACTGTAGAAGGATGTTGAAAATTTTGACTGACAAGAAATGAGGAGGTTCTCTGCAGAACTGGCGAAGAAAGGAACATATTGCAGTGGCCCGATCTAATCTTAGGTGGAAAATTATTAGTCTTCAACAAAAGTATGGAAAAGTAGTACGGAAACACCGTAGACCATTGCGTTAACAGCCGCGGGTCGACAGCCGGCAGTGTGGCGACAATGTGGACTGCGCTGTAAGAACAGTCGAGCTCAGCGGTGAACGGTGCAGCGCAGTGTAGAAAGATGTAGTTGTCGCCACACCAGGACGAGTCTCTTGTACGGCAACGTGACTAGGTGTGGGGTTTTAGTGAAACAAACGGGCACTGGGGGCATATAAATGACTGGATTTCAAGGCAGCCACGACTTTACGTTGTGGGAAGCCAGAGCGATGCCGGAGAGCGAAAAGACTGCCAGCAGCAGCGACGGGTTTGAGTGTGGGCTGCGCCTGCTGTCTGCCCTAAGGCCTTCACAGGACTTGGTGTCACAGCTCTGTTTGCGTACCGTCTGTGCCTGCCACCACCGACGCTGGGTTCCCAGTTAGTGCCACAGCGCTAGCCACTGGTCGACTCCTGACCAAGGGCAGCGGGCTGTACATTGCACGCGACAGACTGCGCACGACACCACCGCAGCCGTCCGCAGCTCATGGTCTAGTGGCTAGCGTTGCTGCCTCTGGATCACTGCGTCCCGGGTTCGATTCCTGGCCGGGTTGGGGATTTTCTCTGCTTGGGAACTGGGTGTTTATGTTGTCCTCATCATTTCAACATCATCATTAGTGACAGTGTCTCGATTGCACTGTGGAAAAAGTTGGACTGTGTAGAAATTGGGACTTTTACGGGCACTGATGACCGTGCAGTTGACCGCCCCACAAACCAAACATCATTATCACCACCGCGGCTACGTGCAGAGGCGAGCGTCCGTCTCCAGAGTGCAATGCCGTCGCAGCACAACACGACGCGCTGCTGATGGCAATGATCGTGGCCTACAGAGGCTGCTGGCTCAGCAGCGTGAGACGCCGACTCAGTAGCACAAGAGGAAGGCGCCACCCGGTCATCAGCCCCATCTATGGTCAGTGTGGAGAGGCTTCTGTGTCTCAATATGCCATTTATCGGAATCAAAAAAATGGCTCTGAGCACTATGCGACTTAACTTCTGAGGTCATCAGTCGCCTAGAACTTAGAACTAATTAAACCTAATTAACCTAAGGACATCACACACATCCATGCCCGAGGCAGGATTCGAACCTGCGACCGTAGCGGCCGCTCGGTTCCAGACTGTAGCGCCTAGAACCGCACGACCACTTCGGCCGGCTTATGGGAATCAATAAAAGTTCTTCGTATATGTTGAAAAGTTTTTCCTGGGTCCCAAGGCCAATCGCCCCCACTCATTTATCCTCCAGCGTGCCAAGGTCGCTATAGAGTGGTATCTGGAGGGCCGACGTCGCCGCAATCGACAGCAGAGAGATGTCGCCCTATAACGATCATCCGAGCCAAAACCCGTAGCATAGTAGTTAGGGTGAGTGTATTTTTGCTCTTACGCAGTGATAGACGTTGACTCGAAGTTTAGGAAGAGTTAATTATGTTAGGGTTACTATTACGGGACCGGCTGACTTACAACAATTTAAGAAGAATTCCACAGAAGAAACTTTAGTGCCTGTATGTCGTACTCAGTGTAATTCACTTGGGAACTTTGCCCCTTGAGTTGACACTGTAACAATGAACAGCTTTACATGTAATCATTTATGACACACATTGACAATAAGAGGGTCCAGGAATTTTGGCTTTGTTGCTTCACTTTGTTTCTCTAAGTCATGAAAATGAGTAAAGCGGAGACAAAGAGAGGAGGCTTTGCAATCGTTAGTGAATCAGGTAGCTCGGTTGAGAGCGGATAACGTGCTTGCAAATAATGTATTGGAGGAAAGAGATCACGAAATGGAATTTTTGAGGTCTAGGAGTAGGTCCAGTTATTGTTACCCTTGTTACTCCCTTCTCTAGTAGGGCATCTGAGGATGTGGTAGCGTTTGTGGAAGATCTCAAGTCACTGTCCAACTTAGGGGTTTGGTTACACCAGCAGTCATTGCAGACTGCAAGGTTGCATTGACGGAGGAGGCAAAATTGTTCGTAAGGTGCACTGACGTATTACACAATGCAGAGCCTTTTGATCAATTGAGGCAAGTGTTGGAACAATGGTTGAGAAAGCAGTATAGTGCGCGGTTTTTTTTAGTAGCAGTTGGCTACTGTGTCCAGAAGGTATAATGGCGCAGAGACGGATTTCGCGGACAAGATTAGCTATGAATTGTCGCAGAATGAGGGAGAGAATAAAGTAGTGCTGCAGGACGCCGAGCAACACTCCATGATTTTTTGAGGCGTTTGGCACCAGAGGTGTCTGGCAGGGCGCGCACTGGGCGGCAAAATACCTCCATGCAAGGGTTACGTTAGCGCTGGAATACAAGGAAAATGATAGATCCAAAGGGGTGAGCCACTGAAGATGTACTTGCATCAGATGTGAAGTGTTTTAACTGTGGACGAACATTAAATACACAGGGGCAGTGCTACGAGCCACGAAGGAGTCGTCGGATTAATACAGGTGGCCAACAGAGTAATGGAAATGATAGTAGGGCCATACAGTGCATTTTGGTTGTGATGAGACACAGGAAGCTGCTAGGACAGCATTTAGTGAGAAACTGAAGCATTTGAAATGGACCTAGAGGACACTGATGAAGGACCTGCTGATAGAGATTCAGGATTTGTTTTTTCTGAAAGAGCCATTGACTGCTACGACAGTGGGACAACCCAGAATTTGGAAAGGGAATAAAGCACTGGTGTATCAGAGACTGTACAGAGCACCACAGTCGCTGCAACCAGTTTTGGAGGAATTTAAATGTCAACTGTTGGCTAATTGAATTAGAGAAGAGAGTACTAGTCCGTGGGACGTAGGAATTCTGATTGTACCGAAGAGGTCTATGGAAGGCTCAAAGAAATATCGATTTTGTTGCCAATTACCGCCATTTGAAGAGAAGACTACGACACATCCCTACCCAGTTCCAAACATCATGGGAATGATACATAAGCTAGGACAAAGCCAGCACTTCTCTGGAAGGTAGATCGAGAAAGGCGTTTCCAGGGCGTTGTGGACGCTATTAATATACACTGAAGCGCCAAAGAAACTGTTATAGGCATGCGTATTCAAATACAGATGTATGTAAACAGGCAGAATACAACGCTGCGGTCGGCAACGCCTATATAAGACAACAAGTGTCTGAAGCAGTTGATAGTTCGGTTACTGCTGCTAAAATGGCAGATGGCCAAGATTTAAATGAGTTTGAGTGCGATGCTATAGTCCTCGCACAAGCGATTGGACACAGTATCTCCGAGGTAACGATGGAGATTTTCCCGTACGATCATTTAGCGAGTGTACTGTGAATATCAGGAATCCGGTGAAACATCAAATCTCCGACGTCGCTGAAGCTGGAAAAAGATCCTGCAAGAACGGGACCAACAACGACTGAAGAAAATCGTTCACCGTGATGGAAGTACAGCCCTTCCGCAAATTGCTGCAGATTTCAATGCTGGGCCTCAGCAAGTTTCAGTGTGCGAACCATTCAAGGACACATTATCGATATGGGCTTTCGGAGCCGAAGGCCACCTCGTGTACCCCTGATGAGTTTACGCCTCGCTGGGCCCGTCAACACCGACATTACACTGTTGATGACTGGGAACATGTTGCCTGGTCGGACGAGTCTCGCTTCAGATTGTGTGGAGAGGATGGACGTGTACGGGTATGGAGACAGCTTAGTGAATCCATGGACCCTGCATGCCAGCAGGGGACTATTCAAGCTGATGGAAACCCTGTGGGGCGTATGCAGTTGGAGCGATATGAGACACCTTGTAAGTCTCGATATGACTCAGACAGGTGACACGTACGTAAGCATCCTGTCTGATCACTTGCATCCATTCATGTCCATTCTGCTTTGCGACGGACTTGGGAAATTCCAGCAGGACAATGCGAAAACTCACATGTCCAGAATTTTACAGAGTGGCTCCAGAAACACTCTTCTGAGTTTACAAAGTTTCACTGGCCACCAAACTCCCCAGATTACATTATTGAGCATATCTGGGATGGCTTGGAACGTACTGTTCAGAAGAGATCTCCACTACCACGTACTCTTACGGGATTATGAACAGCTTTGCAGGATCCATGGTGTCAGTTACCTCCAGCACTACTTCAGAATTAGTTTACTCCATGTCACTCCGTGGTGCGGCGCTTCTACATGCTCACGGTGTTCCTACACGATATTTGACAGGTCTACAGGTTTCTTTGGTTCTTCAGTGTATAAGGATGCCCTTTGAATTAGAGAATGCACCAGCAACATTCCAACGGTGCTGAAGTTGTTGAAACCACTTCAGTGCGTCCTATATCTTGATGATGTAATCGTCTTTTCAAGGTATATGCAAGAGAACAGACAACATGTAATGGAAGTGTCCACGAGGTTACGAGCAGCCCATTTGACACTCAGCAAGGAAAAAGTCTGGAAGAGTGCTGGAAGGGTGCTGGAAGAGGTTAACTACCTGGGCCGCATCATTAGTAAGGGCTGTGTCAGAATCGATCTGAGTTTAATGCAAACGGTGCATGAATTTCTGGTACCACGGCCAACCATGCCACTCTCACAAATTAGTATAGGAAGTTCGCAGTTGTTGTAGAAAGAGGTTAAGTCTGTGCAGTCGGAAGAGTGCCAGGAAGACTGTCGAAATGAGGAGAATTTTGCCATCGAGTTCAATATTGGCGTTTCCAGATTTTTATGAGTGATGCTTCGAATCATGCTATGGGGTATGTTTTGAGCCAAGGATCGATGATCAAGAACAACCTGTTGCGTTTCCATCAAAGCAGTTGAATGCAGGAAAGAGGAATTTTTCTACAACAGAGAGGGACATGCTTAGCATGATATATTGATTGATGTATTTTCGGTGTCTGTCACCCATACAAAAGAAAGTTGAAAGTAGTGATGGAACAAGCTGCTTTCAAGTAGTTACTGGGTTTGAAGGACCGATCCACTGGATTGACGATGTGGGTGTTGAAACTCAGTGAATTTGAGCATGAAGTAGTTTACAAAACATGGAAGAAGCACGGAAATGCAGATGGGCTAAGCAGTAAAATGGCTGTAATGTAGACACCAGGTCCCAACCTTTGGGAATGCCAAGTAGCACAGTATGCCAATGAAGAGTATGAACAGTATGGTAAGCAGCAGCAGTTTAGCATGTGTGTAGGATTATTATGTAGAGAGATGAGATTACGACCATGAGTGTTAATGGTGGCCAAGCTAAGGCCAGATGTGTTATATGTGAGCTGCATGATAACGTTTTATTGGGCCGTGGCGGATGTAGGGTGACTAATCGGGGAGTGGCTGAAAAGTACTACTGGAAGGGGAGATGATGTTGATCAGTATGTCAGGAATTGTATGGATCATGCTCAGTGAGCGAATTTGAGTCGGAGGCAGGAACTATTACTGTTGTTACCACGAAACCCTTAAATTTCATTGGGGTGCACGTTTTAGGCTCTTTCAACCGAACAACAGCAGGTAATCGTTTTGAGCTGACACTTGAGTCCATTTTTCTCGTTATATTGAGTTGGTGCGATCATGGACCAAAAGATGGTCACGATCGCACAAGCGTTTGTGAATAGGTGGATATTGAAGTTTGGGGTGGCAGAGACGATAATTATGGACTAGGGGGGCGAGCTTCCCATCAGATGGGATGGAAGAGTTGTGACGGTTGCTAAAGGTGAATAAATTAAGAATCAGTCTACGCACCCTGCAAGCTAGAGGTAGGACAGAACGCGTTCATTGGACACTTTTGCATATTGGGCGTCTATGACCATTGAAAGGTGCGGTGTAGGCAGTTCCAAGAGAGGTATGAGAAAACCGAGGAAACAGCAAAAAAGAAGCGGAAAAATGATCGACAAAAGAGGTGCAGAAACCTCTGGCATGTTATGCATTAAGGCCAAGGAACTAACTGATATGTTGTGTGATTTCTGAATAGTTTTAGTTTTTGTATAATATGAGGTATTAACGTTGTTTTGGGGAAAGGTATATGTTTGTGTTAGGCTAGGTTTTATCATAAGCGTATTAAATCGAGCAGTTCGGAGACCGCAGACTTCGGGGGGGGGGGGGGGGAATGGAAGTGATATTTGTCTCTGTCTCTGCCATACGGTAGACAGAACAAGAAAGAAGAACGCTAGTTTTGGTGGTGTTGTACCTCTTCGCCGGAGGCAGGATCATCACCTGGTTGGAGAAGCTGTGTTTTCCAGGCAACCAGACGATGTTATCCAGCCACAGGTGGTCATTAAATTTTGGAGTTGCGGAAGGAAATGAGGAGGCTGGAGGAAGTGTTTTCATGGATACGGCAGATAGCGATTAGCAGCGGGAGGCTGAAAGAGGTGTCGAAGGAGCACAGGAATTTGCTTGGGGAATACATACGACTGAAGGAGCAGATTCATGAGGTGATCGGAGTAGCACCACACAAATCCAGGAGGGTAAAAAGCGGAAGGATAGACGATGGAGACAGAATATTAATGAGCGCCTTCAGGATAGCAGATGTGAGCAATGTACGCAAGATGAAACAAATGGAAGAGGCCGCAAAGGAGTTAGAGGAGGCAAACAAAGGAACTGTGGCATGACATCCCATGCGGACCTTGAATTTGGTGAGCGACCTGCTAAACAACACATACATGCTCCAGCAACTGACTATGAAAGTTGTGGATTATGCGAGGGCCTCGGTTCTCACTCTTCAGGATTTTGAGGCAGTGCAGGCTCGAATGCAGGCCCTAGACTAATGATGATGAAGTTATTGCAGTCACTGTTGGACGGTGCCTGGGACACAACAGTGAGTTAACTAGTTTGCTGGAAGGGGTTCATTGAACGTTACATGAGCAGTTAAGACCTCTTGCTGTAACATGAGCAGTATTTGAGAGGATTGAGGAAGGTGTAAGAGGAATTGTCACTGAATTAGTGGTGGAACCTAACAGCCGGAACTTATCGTTCTACCATGATGGTGCTATGGTGGGTATCAGTGAAGCTATTAGTAGCGGGCAAGCAACTGCAAAGTGTCACTGCTCACTTTGTAGGAGTAAGGTAGAATGTAATCAATGATATTAAGACACCGACAGGCTATACAAGGGACGTGACAAGGTTTTATGAGTGCAACAGTAATTGTTTATACTTCGTGACTCCAAGAATTTCACCTTGTAAGCTTTGCACTTAAGTTAAAGTTTCGTCGGCTGAAGGTGATCATTTTATCATACTACTGAAATCGGTTTCAAGATATAAAGTACATCATGAAGGAGCTTTTGGCTGAACACAGAGACGATTTTAGATATATTGAACCTTAGGACTAAGGCTCGAAGAATATAGTGTGTGTAGGTCATTACAGTTTTCAAGACATCTTACTGAAGTGATGTACGCAACTATAGAGCTATATGGCTGACTGGAATCTGTTACAGAAATTTTAGAACATGTTTTTAGTCACAATTCGTGACTTTTCTGGAGACCAAAGAATCTCTTATTTACGAGTCAACGTGGATTCCATAAACAGCTTTCTTGTGAAATTGGGATATTTGTGCTAAATTCTTATGGGACCAAACTGCTGATGTCATCGGTCCCTAAGCCTAAACACTATTTAATCTACTGAAACGAACATACGCTATAGGCAACACACACACACACCCATGCCCGAGGGAGGACCTCGAACCTCCGACGGGGGGCGCCGCACGGACCGTGACAAGGCGCCCAAGACCGCGCGTCTACAAGACCGAAAAGGCAGTGTTATCGTCGACGGGGAATTCTCTATTATCTACTCGCCTCGAAAGGCTGAGATTGCTGTGTAGATACTGCACAGAGACCCCACATAAGACAGCACTGTTAGAGGGGGTGTCTGACAAGCAGGCGACGAGACGACACCTCAGTTCCATTCGGGAATGTTGCTGCCCCGGTCACATGGTGAAATTAGAGTGTGCTTCGGTCCCTTCTGCCTGAGATGTATTTAGGAGGCTGAACGGCCCACCAAATGCAGAACGATGCGGAGAGTCCAATAGAGCTCAACTTACTAAGTGGGTCCACTTTTGGAGTCGACATTCTGCCAACTAATATGAGGACAAGTAAATGCCCTAGCAAAGTAGACATCTCTGCATAGAGCTATTAAATATGATAAACTCACTCTTACGGATATGATACTAATGATCAGAAAACAGTTATCCTCGGACTGACAAGAGGAATGGTCGCGGACATCTAAAATCATATACAGTCACCACGCACGAGTTCATCCCACTTTCCAAGAGTGCCAATCAACTGTAAGGCGCAAACATCAACGAGCTTCACGACAATTACAGGGCGGCTGACATTTAATCATTGGAATTTCGACAAACATCGATATCGTTTCAACCACCTTTCTATGTGTTTTTCTACCGTATTCTCGATATATATATATCACGTGAACGTCTGGCATGTAATCATCGGGCTCTTGGTCATGAGTTCCCAAGCAGGCTCCAAATCTTACTAGCATCCAACAATGCAGCAACGTACAAGGTACTGTAAGAGCTCCTCAACAGTGCTAACATCAAGATGTAGCCCCTGGCGCTGCTAATCTAATGCTCCTGATAGAAAGGCACGGAAAGAAAACTCAATTAACTGATTGTATTCTCAAGTGCTACTCTGCAAAATGTGGAACGCTCAGCCTCTAAATGTGTATCACTATGTAGCTCCTATGTGTAAGTGTTTGAATACTGGTGTATCTATACATGTGGCTGTAATACAGAATGGATCTTGTAAACTGTTCTCCTTTCTGTCTAAATGATACTTATTGTAATATCTCTGCCCGCGGTCAGTTTTGCCAACTCGCAGGGCCAGCGGCCGAGGAGGAGGGGGGAGCTGGGCACACTGCGACGAATGCCCGACGAAAGGACACTGCAGCCATTCTGCAAGCACACAGCCGAAAGCTAGGCGGACGCCCTCGCCTCGCTCAAGAAGGAACACGTTGCGTAGAGCCTGGTTGACAATGAGAAGCGTGACGAGAACTGATGGACACCAGCAGCCATTAGGACGGACCGTCAACAAGGTACGCACGCGGACGCCCTCGCCTCACTCAAGAAGGAACACGTTGCGTAGAGTCTGGTTGACAATGAGAAGCGTGACGAGAACTGATGGACACCAGCAGCCATTAGGACGGAACGTCAACAATGTACGCGTGAAAGCATGTGAGTTCTTCTGGCCTGGTAGCAATCAGTTTACCTGCCTTAGAAAGAAGAAATGTGCCAAAAATTCCAGCACCCCGTGGGTACTGGGAGGAGCGCACAAAAAGCGAGGAGAATTCGTGCAAGGAGGCGTGTAAAAGAAGTCAGCGTTCTTAAGACGATGTTTTACTCAATAGTAAGGACATTCTTTATAAATCACGGAAGCCAGCAGATTTTCAGACGGAGCCCAAACATGAGTCTGTCCAGGCCTCACACAGAGATAGCGGTTACAAAGAAATGTTGCTTATCTACTCTCACAACAGCTTCGGAATGCTGGAAAACACTGTGAGAATGTGGAACCGTGAGAAAGATGCCAATTCACGAGGCACTCAGAAGTCCACGCCGGACAGGAAATTTCCACCCTGCATGGATAGGCGTGGCCATGAGACGGCGGTCTGTCATTGGGCTGCACTGACAATTTTGTGCGCCAATGACCACGCCGAAAGGAAGAAAATTTCGAAGAGTAGTTGAGCTGAGAGACTGATGAGCGAAAAGGGAGAGGTATGTGAGACGGCGCGGAAGTGAGAGGACATGAGGTCTCTTCCATCCACCGCTAACTTCCGCGTTACGTCACCGTAATACTACAGCTTCGGCCACCCAACAGACAACGGGCAGACACCGTGGTGTCGAACCTAGGCCTCGCCGAAAAGCCGCTATTGTTGATAAGGTCAGCCGACTCGAGCCGCGCAGCTCCGAGGCGACACGCTGCAAGACGCAGAGCCTGTCGCCGACAGCATTAAGCGACGAACGACAATAAATAATGGTGAGACGATTCCTCCTCCCGCCTCCTTCCCCTCAATAACTGAGTCGTGTCCACGCCCAACCAAATTGGCCCGAGATCCGTAATTTCCTTATGTTTTTGTCAACAGCACTGAAATAAATACGTTGATTTTATGTTTTATTCGTCAAAGCAATCCTTTTGCCTTCACACATCAGTCCCTAATTTCGTCCCTATTGTGTTTGATTTCATTTAATTATTGATATCCATTAATTATTGGCTCCCGGTGTGGAACGCTCTCACTGGTAATTTTCATGTTATGTGATATCACAAAATAATTTCTCGAGATCACTACATTTCATGGATCCCAACGTCGACCAGTCTCATTAGCCATCTACTGGTTATTTCACGTCCGACAGCGGAGAGAAGAATTTTCAGTTCACCACATTATAGACCTCTACGAATATTCAATTCTCTATCCTAAGCTTCTGAAATAAATCTCACAGGACTCGCAGAGAAGATTTTATTGCTAATATTCATATGTGGTCATCAATGTGGACTGAACTGGGAGTATCTCACACGTGTACCAACGGCGATTTGTCTTTTATTATTGTGATAACAGCAGAATTTTTATGGTATACTACCACAGTATCCTGTGTTCCAGTTGATTTTTTTTACTGACCTTTTTTTTAAGTCGAATCAGTCCTTTATTAAGCCTACGTTAGATAGTACCAGTTAATGACATAAATGAGGGTCTACCATTTAACTGAGAAAACCAATTGCAGTATAACATTTCCTGTGCCGAGATGGCTGCATGGACACGATCTGAAAGCCAATAAATAAAAAAAAAAAAGTATCACTAGCTCCACAATCGTCTTTGCTCACGTAATTCATCTCCCAATGAATGGGCTTAGAACTTGATGAAAGTTTAGCTTAACTTCATTAGGACTGATACAATGTGACTAATCGTCGTATATTTTATACTTCACCAGTGTTCTTCAGAAAAGAGTTAAATACTAAATATATATCGTGTGCTGTAATAAGTCATGTGAACATTTAGTTAAAACCGACATAACATTTTCTGCATAGTCAGTATGACAGCAACTACTGTCAAAAGTTTTCCAAAAATTTTTGCCCATGCACGTGGGCCGCAGCTCGACGTTTGATAACTCACCACCGACTCAAAGCGCGCGCGTTGTCTAGTAGGGAATCCAGGACTGTTGCAGCGAAACTCTGTATTCTAATGTATCAGCGTTAACGGAGGCGCCGAAAATTAACTCTTTAGCGATTGTTTCTGAGGGTATTGATAGCGCTACTCTTACAAGAAGAAGAGAAAGAAATTTTTGGCCATCGCGTATGACGAGACATGAATGATGTAGCGACGAATGAAAAGTTGTACCAATCCCATGATTCAGATGCCTGCTAACTAGGATGATGCCATAACCACTACGCCACACTTGCACAATAGCTTCGCGTAGCTTCATGGACTACCCTAGGACACCTCCCTCCTTAACCCAATTTCCCGTTCACTCCTCAGCCCACTTGGTACCCACTCGAGCAGCATTGTAGAGGCTCTCCAACTGTATTGGAATAGCAGCTCAACATCGAACGAATCGGGAGTTCCTGTCTGACACCCAGCCAGAGGTGCTTTTATCAAATGAAGCTATATAGTTCCAGATACCCTTTCATATTCAATCAAGTACGATGTATGTATGTAGACTGAAGCGCAGAATAAAAATTTGTACCAAGCCCGAGATTCGAACTCGGGTAGTCCGTGAAGTTGTGTATAGGCACTGTGCCAGGGTGGCGTAGTGGTTAGCACATCTGTATAGTGAGGCAGGAGACATGGGTTCGAATCCCGGCCACGACACAAATCTTCATTCATCACTTCAGTCTGCACATCTACGTCATATACAGGGTGTTACAAAAAGGTAGGGCGTGTCCGGAAACGCTTACTTTCCATGTTAGAGCTCATTTTATTACTTCTCTTCAAATCACATTAATCATGGAATGGAAACACACAGCAACAGAACGTACCAGCGTGACTTCAAACACTTTGTTACAGGAAATGTTCAAAATGTCCTCTGTTAGCGAGGATACATGCATCCACCCTCCGTCGCATGGAATCCCTGATGCGCTGATGCAGCCCTGGAGAATGGCGTATTGTATCACAGCCGTCCACAATACGAGCACGAAGAGTCTCTTCATTTGGTACCGGGGTTGCGTAGACAAGAGCTTTCAAATGCCTCCATAAATGAAAGTCAAGAGGGTTGAGCTCAGGAGAGCGAGAAGGCCATGGAATTGGTCCGCCTCTACCAATCCATCGGTCACCGAATCTGTTGTTGAGAAGCGCACGCACACTTCGACTGAAATGTGCAGGAGCTCCATCGTGCATGAACCGCATGTTGTGTCATACTTGTAAAGGCACATGTTCTAGCAGCACAGGTAGAGTATCCCGTATGAAATCATGATAACGTGCTCCATTGAGCGTAGGTGGAAGAACATAGGGCCCAATCAAGACATCACCAACAATGCCTGCCCAAACGTTCATAGAAAATCTGTGTTGATGACGTGATTGCACAATTGCGAGCGGATTCTCGTCAGCCCAGACATGTTGATTGTGAAAATTTACAATTTGATTACGTTGGAATGAAGCCTCATCCGTAAAGAGAACATTTGCACTGAAATGAGGATTGACACATTGTTGGATGAACCATTCGCAGAAGTGTACCCGTGGAAGCCAATCAGCTGCTGTTAGTGCCTGCACACGCTGTACATGGTACGGAAACAACTGGTTCTCCGGTAGCACTCTCCATACAGTGACGTGGTCAACGTTACCTTGTACAACAACAACTTCTCTGACGCTGACATTAGGGTTATCGTCAACTGCACGAAGAATTGCCTCGTACATTGCAGGTGTCCTCGTCGTTCTAGGTCGTCCCCAGTCGCGAGTCATAGGCTGGAAAGTTCCGTGCTCCCTAAGACGCCGATCAATTGCTTCGAACGTCTTTCTTTCGGGACACCGTCGTTCTGGAAATCTGTCTCGATACAAACGTACCGCGCCACGGCTATTGCCCCGTGCTAATCCATACATCAAATGGGCATCTGCCAACTCCGCATTTGTAAACATTGCACTGACTGCAAAACTACGTTCGTGATGAACAGTAACCTGTTGATGCTACGTACTGCCAGCCGCGGTCGCCGTGCGGTTAGGCCGCCTCATTCCAAAACCGCGTGACTGCTACGGTCGCAGGTTCGAATCCTGCCTCGGGCATGGATGTGGGTGATGTCCTTAGGTTAGTTAGGTTTAAGTAGTTCTACGTTCTAGGGGACTGATGACCTCAGATGTTAAGTCCCATAGTGCTCAGAGCCATTTGAACCATTTTTTTGCTACGTACTGATGTGCTTGATGCTAGTACTGTAGAGCAATGAGTCGCATGTCAACACAAACACCGAAGTCAACATTACCTTCCTTCAATTGGGCCCACTGGCGGTGAATCGAGGAAGTACAGTACATACTGACGAAACTAAAATGAGCTCTAACGTGGAAATTAAGCGTTTCCGGACACATGTCCACATAACATCTTTTCTTTATTTGTGTGTGAGGAATGTTTCCTGAAAGTTTGGCCGTATCCTTTTGTAACACCCTGTATATTTGAAACTTGAAAAAAGTTGCCGGACGTGGTGGCCGAGCGGTTTTAGACGCTGCACTCTGGAACCGCGCGACCGCTACGGTCGCAGGTTCGAATCCTGCCTCGGGCATGGATGTGTGTGATGTCCTTAGGTTAGTTAAGTTTAAGTAGTTCTAAGTTCTAGGGGACTGATGACCTCAGATGTTAAGTCCCGTAGCACTCAGAGCCTTTTGAACCATTTTTTTGAAAAGTTTTTGGAGCTATATAGTTTCATTTGATGAATGAACGGAATGTCACTAATTGTCTTTCCTCACTTGTGCTTCCTCTGCTTGTGATAATTTTTTTTAATTTTTAAAATGTGTGTGAAATCTTATGGGACTTAGCTGCTAACGTATCAGTCCCTAAGCTTACACAACTTCCATTATGCTAAGGACAAACACACATAGCCCGAGGTAGGACTCGAATCTCCGCCGGGACCAGCCGCACAGTACATGACTGCAGCGCCTGAGACCGCTCGGCTAATCCCGCGCAACGCTGCTGGTGATGTTTTGCGGCTATTTGGCCCCCGTTATGGTGAAGAGGCATGGCGAGACTGTTTTCCCGCAGGTTGTCTCCATATTCCACTTGTAGAGCAGTCGCAGAGTCGCAGACATCGCACCGTGCTCTGTGCGGCGCGGCCCCACTAGCGCCTGGGGTCTTTGGCCCGCTAGCGACCACAGAGGCGAGGAAGTCGGCGAAATTGGCTGTCCTCGGAGTGCGCTAAGCAGGAAGCGCGCCTGCAGGGGCGGGGTGGAGCGGCCGAGTTAATTTGTCGCCCGCTTCATGTGGTGCGCCTTCCGGCCCTTCGTAGACCGCGGCCGCCGCCCCCTTCCCCCCCTTCCGCCCCTCCCCCCTCCCCTAGGCACACTTGTGCTTCCGGTCACGGACGGCGCACTCAGCCGGCCGGCGCCGCGCACACAATTTTAACCTGATTTATCTCCCGCGCTCACCCTGGCCGGCCACCGTAATGCCTTCTTTTATATTTTGTTCCCGTCCCGGGCGACCCGGCGACCACCTTGTGGGAGAAGCTAAAACCCTTTAGCCGGAAATCATGGATTGAATCGGCAAAGGGCTGTCGCTGCGCGACTGGCAACGGTGTCTGCGAGAGCTTACTTATCGTAAAGGAGCAACTTGAGGTTGTTGTATCGCTTTTCCTGACACTTTATTTGAATTCCTCTGGTGGTCAACTTCGGGATCGATTGGCGCTTGTAAAGGACATCCCACGTTTATCAGACTTAGGACACATCCAGCTTTCATTTTGTTTATAAACAACTGACCATTAAAATTGCCCAACCAGGAAGGAAAACAAGTAACAAAATTTCCTTTTTGTTCTTGGACATCATAATAGGATGAGCCCACTCATCTTCAAATGAAATTGCTTTGTCAACTCGTGCATTGTAGCCTCCGAATCAAAATTCGGAACCGAAACGTAAATATCTCTTGTCACCTGCCAATAACTTTTTGAAAGTACTTCTGTTCCAACAATTTTAATAAACATTTGTGGAACAGTGATCACAATTTTAAATTTTTCTTTTTAAAATTCAGTCGTGATCACATCACGTATGTTACAAGAACATAGGTGCATGGTTTCGGTCATATCACATGACAATCATCAGACATGTAATTTAATTTAGAAAGTAATAGAAACCTTACTACGTTGACAATAAAATATGACAAAATGGTTATAAGGATAAAATACATGGCATCCTTCGAAGATCGTAGGTGGAGCACTTTCTCAGCTGCTGTGATGTCAACTGGTGCCAGCAAGTGACGAGCATACGCTTAAGTACGAAGATGCTCCGTCTACCTCTTCTCCCTCTACGTCACGCCAAACAATCAGTGTAAAACGGGTTCACATAATTGTCAAAACGTAAAAAAACAAAGTACAATAATAACATTAAAATAGTTATATATAAAATATCTCTTTACAACCATGGAACTACTTAAATATTGTATAAAATATCAATTAAAAGCTTTAAAAATAACTGTACATACGATGTATACTCAGTGTGCCCTCTATGGGCTTATGTGGTAGAAGAGGTAGGCGGAGCATCTTCGTACTTAAGCGTATGCTCGTCACTTTTTGGCACCAGTTGACATCACAGCAGCTGAGAAGAGTGCTCCACCTACCATCTTCGAAGGTTGCCATGGGTATAACAAGTCTTATGGTATTTTATCCTTATAAGCATTTTGTCATATTATATTGTCAATCAAGTAAGATTTCTATTACTTTCTAAATTAAATTACATGTCTGATGATAGTCATGTGATATGACGGAAACCGGTCACCTATATTCTTGAAGCATACGTGGTGTGATCAAGACTGAGTTTTTGAAAGAAAAATTTTTAACAAATTCCTTTTTGTTCTTGGACAGCATAATAGGATGAGCCCACTCATCTTCTTCAAATCAAATTGCTTTGTCAACTCGTGGATTGTAGCCTCCGAATCAAAATTCGGAACCGAAACATAAATATCTCTTATCACCTACCAATAACTTTTTCAGTCTAGGTACTTCTGTTCCACATTTGGATTCGTAGGCCACAATGCGGGAGTTAACAAAGTTATTTTATTTGAAGAATATGAGTGGGCTCGTTGGTGTCAATATTCTTATATATTAAAGAGGTTTGTTGAGGGAAGGTCAGTTGCTGTTAACGTACAAAATAAACCTGGCCTTACAGTTACTCACAGGTGTCTTGTTATATTTGTGTCTAATGAAATGGCTATAGCTGACGAAGCATTGTTGTCACCTTTAAAAGTCGTACATGCCAATTGTAATATTGGTCAATGTGTTTACATGAAGGAGGAGATGTATACGTCGTAAGATTGTGCCACTGAAGATGTCCCGAGTTGGAATGTGTCGTCGTGTGAAGAGAATGAGGGCACGTCGTATTAGGAAACGACGGATTTGACGCAGACGTCGTTGGGCATCTGTCATTTAGCTGGGAAAGACGAGTAAATAGGAGACACAGTTTATGAAACACATAATACTGAATTTAATTATGGTGGTGAGAAAGCGGGCCAAGAGCCAACCGGATTGCTTGATACATACATTAAGAAAATGAAATCATTTAGGCATAATGATATTAAAGATGAACTAACTGTTTTTAAAAGCATACAGCAATGTAATAATTGACAAGGTAGGTAACGTTTGTTTATGCGATTAATGTTAGAGTTGAGGCAATTACTAATGATAACCAAGTACGTAACAAGTTCATTGAAGAACGGGGACCGTTGAGAAAACAAGGTTCTGTGTAAGTAATAACCTTTGACAGTTTGGTTTATAATGTTTTGATTCCACTGGAGTTTGATGGTGGAAGTATACCAGACGCAGTAGTTATAAATTCGTTGGGTACAGTAAACTGGAACGGTCTGTGTTTGTGGATCAAGCTACAGATTGGCCTACTATTGAAAACAAATGTACAACTACAAATCAGGTGTTTGGTGAGAATCAATTGTATATAATGGTAGCAAACATAAAGCTAGTGATATTGTTTGAAGCGAAGTAAAATATGTGTCTTATATGGTAAAAAATATTGTGCATCTAGTATTTTGTAAAAGAAAAACCGTGCAACGTTCTAAATAAAGTCTCTGATTACAGCATATGTCAGCTCTGGACTTCTTTAATCGCCGCTGGGATCGTATCCAATATTATCCTCATGAACTACGTCTGGCGTTCCTGGTTTCTAATGATGCAACAGTGGATGAACTCGGCTTAACATTCTATGGTAATAAGAGCTCTGGTTTTACAAGCCAAATTGTGATCAGTTGGTAAGGCAATTTAGAGAAGCGTATAGAAACTACCTTTTTATGCCTAACGGTGTTAGGTAAGCATTCTGTTATTTTGACTTTCGAGTCTGTAGATGATTTGGCGGTATACAAAATGCTAAACATATTAAGTACAGCTACCACCTTGGGAATCAATAATAGCTCGAAATCTGCTAGTGCGACGATTTGAACTTATTATTTATTTATTTATCGTATGATACAATCCACAGCAATATTTACACAATGAAATACAAAAGGAATATGCAAAATCTCTGGTATAGGTTGACCTTGCTGAGTGACGTCAAGGGAGTTGATCCATTCCACTGTTGACGGAGAGGCACTGATGACATACTGTCCAGCCTCCACTGAAACATCTCTCGGGACATTCGTCTACAAAATGGTCAACTCCCTGCTCTGAAGCTGTGCAGTTACCAAATGGAGAGTCCGAAGGTTCACGTTTGTACACGAAGGACCTAATTCTTCCGTGACCACTTCGGGTTCTGTTCAGTTGCCACCAGGTTCTTCTAGTCAACCGCAACCCTGATATACGTGTGGAGTCTGCGGGGGCCATGACGACATATAATGGTGTTGTTTTTCCATGCCTCCTCTCAGATATCTTCAGTCTTCAGTGATTGGATCTCACGACCTACCCAAAATGGCTTACTTAACTTCGCACACATGCAGGGTGAATTTACCACAATTTCTTGGCCAGGTACCCTTTGAGAAAGCTCTAAGCTATAAATTTTTCCCATTCACGAGTCACTGCTCCTCGTCGTGCCTAATTTGGTGGCGCAATGTTACCGAAAGCAGACAGCTAAGAAAGAGGAGTTGATCTCCACATGTCCGTAATGATTCTCATAGCATCGTTCAGATGAGGATCCACCTTACTGACATGCACACTCTTGTACCATAGTGCTGCGCTGTATTCAACCGCAGAATATATTAGAAACAAGGCCGCTGCACAGAGAGTGCAAGCTTGAGCTCCTGCTCCCCAAGAAGTTCCACCTTGTTTCCGGATAATGTTCCTCCTGGTCTTTAACTTTTCTGCAAGTGACGTGAGGTAAGATCTGAATGATAGTGAAGGATCCAGTGTGATGCCCAAATACTTAGGGCGAATGTTGTTCTTAACCTTTTTTTTTTAAAGAAGGTGACTCTTAGCGGCTGGTTTTGCAAAACGGTTGTTCAGGTGGAAATCTATCACTTCAGTTTTTGTAGGGTTATGCCACAATCTCTAATTTCTGTAAAGTTTACCAAGCACTCTCAAATCTTCTGCTAGAGCATTTTCTCCATCCTCTAGGTACTCCCTTTGAATGCAATGGCGTAACAGAATCGATTTGAAATGAACTTTGATGGTACAACTATACCATTCCATTGAAGTTCAGCTCAGTGTTTTGAGTTCATCAGTGACAGTGATGGCGTGAAATTATCTCGGTAACACATTACTAGGGATTCTTAGTGATCTGCGAACATTTTGAGCTGGGCAACAGTGCGTACGCTCTGTACCAGGGTATGTCTGGACAGCATGATCAACATGCAGTCTTGCGTAGTTATGTTAGATAATTTCACAGAAACCTGGATGATGGGACACGATAATACGCTTTAGTACTCCAGAAATGTAGTGCGTGCTGTCCATATCACCGGCTACGCGAACCGTAGGTGATCGCTTTGATTACCCAATGGTGCCCCATACCACACGTGGGGTGCTGGACCAGTAAGACGATGCCCAGTGGAGTGTAGTAGGGTTCGTTCTCCTCGTATTTTACACACATGGGTACCGTAGGAAGAACGGGGACTCGTCTGAATGGATGACCTGGTGACGCTCCCATATCTAGTGCTTCCAGGCACACCGCTGCTAGCCCGCCTCTCGGTGTAGTGGCCTCAAGAGAAGCTGCAAGAATGGTCGCATTGCTGGTTGTCCAGGGTGGTCTAGATTCGGATTTTGTAGCACTGTCCGTGTGTGTTTGTGTCTTGCCACAAACAAACCCACTTCTTTGCTCACGGTACGTGACGTTTTTATAAGATCCTGCACTGAAAATCCGAACGAACATTATAGCAGTCCTCAAAGGCGAACCCGTAGATTCAACATTCACATGACTGTCACGGGACCTGACTAATGTGAGCAGCAAAAATACTGAACGATAAACGGCAACTTTGTCAGGCCAGGATCCTGCTACTGTAGAATTCCGACTCTTGCTGGTAAGCGTTTCTCGCTCTTCGACAACGAGCTTTGTGTGCGATATGTAACTGAGAACCTGCCACGCAATCTTCCCTTGTACAGGGTGTTTCACCACGGTTTGTAGAGGGGACTTAGTTGATAAACGTTTGATAAGGAAGCCATGTCAAGAATGTAAGAGAGGGTGATATATCTAGGGGACAGTGCACAACACGATGTTTTTTGTCGGTACTTCACTTGTAAGTAGCCTGTTTGTATGTTGGCAGTGCTATAGACTGTGTTAATGTCGCTGACAGCGCTCTGCTCCATCGGCAAGAGATTCTGTGGTTGGACGGACTAACAGTTGGAGAGTGGATAGGAAAATATGGATATGATATTCTTAGTGCAGAGTCTGTGTTGGTAGGACACGCAGTATAAAGTGAGATGAAATTATGTGTTTATGAGAAAATATGCAAGGAATTATATGGTGATGGATGGTTGATAATGTTTGGGTAGTAGAATTATTGACAACTATATAATTTTAGGAAGTGGATGTCACACGAATAAGGTAAAATTTTATAAATACACTGTTTGCTCTTCAACAAAATCTTTCTTGTGCTAACAATATGCCTCCTAGTAGTTAGTCTATAGTAGTTACAAACTTTTTATTTAACTGGCTGTTGTTGGTACTTGCTGTAATTGCTGTAGTTCGTGTTATGAATATTTTCTGTGAGGTAAGTGACTTTTGGAAAAAAACTGGGGTTTCCACTATCGGGATTCGTGACTGAAATGAGTTAAGGCAATTAACTGAGTTCTAGGTAGTTTGATATTTCTTCAATTTCATATGTTTTGGATTTGTGTTATTGTTACAATTTCTTGCAATTCAGGGGCATTCTTTTGTGTTAATTATTGGAAGTCATGTTGTCAATGTATAGTAGTCAGATTACGTTGGGCTTATATATTGTGGGTAATAAATTCATAGGTTAAGTCTGAGTTGTCTTTGTCAGGGAAAGTTGTGCATGTCAGTGTTTCAAAAAAGTAATTAGAGAGTTAGTTTCACAGTCTAGTGACTCATTTTAGAATGAAGTGAAGAAATGCGGGCTAGAGACAGTCATAAGCAGTTTCCGCCACTTTCTACAGTTCTTGTTGTTGTTACACATGGCGTTGTGTTTTGCACAGCATCAGTAAATCTTCCGCGCCCTACACATTAAGTACTGTATAGTACAGTACAACCATTAGGAACATATCTTTAATTCTTCAAGTACAGCATTTTATCGTCAATAAAAATTCAGTATATTTATAGACATATTTATACAACATGTTGGCAGTTAGACCATAAATCATCAGCTGAAACACAACAACACATCTACCGCAGAATGTGTGATATTTGCGAAATGACTGAGTTTCTTTAATGTCTTCACAATTTTGCCTGCCCTAAAAATGAACATTTATGTCACTTTACAATTTCTTCTATTTCGAAATTTATTTACTTTTAACTGGTTTATGATAATACATGTACTTAATTTAAATCAACTTATTTATAATTACTAATTTCCTGGGGTCTGGAAGGCATCACATCAGCAACTGTATGATTTACCAAATTATGCAATATTTTGCAGTGCGGCGTCCATGTTGCAATATTATTTTCCTTAATTGCTTGGTCACCAGTTTCGAGTTTAAGCTCATTATCAGATCATCCACTAAGTTATTCGATAACATCAATTACGACAGCCACATGCCTATACTTCATTCAACTATAATTATGGTTCATTAGAATAATAATGTAGCAAACAAATTATTGAAAGCCGTTTATGAAATATTTTCTCAACTTCAATACTTATAAATTTCAATAGAATATTTGTGGGTAGGCACATGACCAAGCTGTGCTGCGGGACATTTTTTCACATTTGGAGAAACTGTATTTTTCTGGAGTAATTTTTGTACTTCCAGAGAAAGCTGCAGCGTACAAAAAGTGTATGCCTTCATTCAGAAATTTAATAAGAAAATATGTACAGGCGAAAGGCTGAGTAGTGTTCCGTGGTACTACACCCACACCTATTGTGTGCCGTAAAGCAGGAAGCAGTAACCAGCTTTAAATACAAATTCGGGCATCTCCACATCTTTGTTACAAACATGGCCAGCTCCGTTTTTAAATTGCAATTGCGATGTGAAAAGTATTACTAGAAGTGATAGATAAAGATTATTAGAAATGTGATACTGATCATTAGAAAAAAATTCAACTTACCACTTGTATGGAATATGTGTGAGGCAAATTTTTCCCCGTTCTGAACATTTATAGGGAACGAAGCAGGCGAAATTAGTAACGAAGCTAGTCATCTGTTAGAACAAAACAGTGCCCTAAACCCAGTGTCAGCATGAGAGTTGATTAAAATTTGTTGATATAATCGCGTAGTGCTTCTGTCCGTCTAGGGGCTGATTTATCTTTATCTTGGGTAATAACTAACCGTTTCAGCTGTACTTACTCCGTTTGTTTTTAGATCACTATCGGTTTCGTGACACTAAGAGCCACATCTTCAGGTGAACATATAAGTAAAACCTTAGAGCTAAAAAGCTCGGATCTTTGTGGTTAACATTCGTTGTCCGCCAGAACAAAACAGCGCTAAAAGGCAGTGTGTCATGAAACAAAACAGCTGGATTCCAATGCAGTTTCTTGGATGGGTCCGCTTCTCCGATCCATATGCAATCGCGAACACGGGACGCGGCCGCGTTCTGTGTCTTACTGGTTTTTAGTGTCACGAAACCGGCAGTGATCTAAAAATAAAGCGCCAAGTACAGCTGAAGCGGTTTAATAATACCCAAGAAGATTACTTATAGATGTGGTTGTCCTACATAAAGGACTGTCTACAGATTTACTGTCCTAAAATGCGTCATTTTAATTTACTATAAATGGTTACTGACAACTGGTCAGAATTCCACTAACTGCTAGACTGAAATAAAGAGCAGGTTTTAAATAAGCAATGCAGATACCAGTGACTTATGTTTTCACAAATCAAATATATTATCCAATGAGCACACGTTTTTGCCTCTAGTGATCAACAAATGCTATTGTGCAGCAATAAATGATAGGATTAGAGCCCCCAAATGGTGCACAATATCTCACCAAAAATTTAATAAATCAATAAACTACATGGAAAACATTAGACTGTGTTCACAGCTACGAATTAAGATAAAATATCTTCACTTAAACCGACACAACGATTAACTGTCCTGTAGATCGATTTTATATGGAATTCAAATAACGTAGTCACTAACTGTTGTGGCACATTGCAATATTATGAGCCCTTACTGAACCCGAATACCTGTAAGTCCTGCCACTGTGCCAGAAACTATATCCCAAACTGCACTTAATTCGTCAGAGTACACACGTAACGCGGTATATTATCAAACACCTAAGTCGTGGCTGGGCCATCCCTTATACCGACCGAAAGACGTCAGAGACCAGGGAGACTGACCTCACAAACTAGACAGACCGACCACGACGCTGCAACAGCCAGACAACCACCAGACAGCAACGGATAGACAAAACAGACCATGAGGAACCTGACCGCAGGTCTCCCACTCAAACAATTAACCCCTTTTCTTTCAGCGACTCCCACCCGCGAAATAAGCACCCAGTAAAGTCATACAGATCCCTCGTATGATCACCAGCAGAAATTTACAACTTATTCTTCATACATTTAATAGGAATTACTATCACGCCATTAGCTGCGCGCTAAAATTCTACTTCCGAAACATACATCACAATAATTTTTAACTAATATAGCTTCCCGATAAATTAGAGTTTAATTGAAACTTCCTGGCAGATTAAAACTGTGTGCCGGATCGAGACTCGAACTCGGGACCTTTGCCTAGCAGGAGAGCTTCTGTAAAGTTTGGAAGGTAGGAGACGAGGTACTGGCAGAAGTACAGCTTTGAGGAGGGGGCGTCAGTTGTGCTTGGGTAACTCAGCTGGTAGAGCACTTGCACGCAAAAGGCAAAGGACCCGAGTTCGAGTCTCGGTCCATTACACAGTTTTAATCTGCCAGGAAGTTTCATATCAGCGCACACTCCGCTGCAGAGTGAAAATCTCATTCTATACTTTAATTATTCACAATTTAAGCATTCAGCACAGAAAATTATTTATGCTCTTGGCATCATTGTTATTTGGTTTGCAATTACAAATGGTACACCATTTTTCATTGGCTTTTTTCCTCTTTTAATTGATGTAGTCAGAATTTATAGATCTTTAATGAAACTCGAACGAGGGGACAAAGTATGTGAATTTAACATTAAGCAATCAAAAAGATTAATGAAACTTAATAATCTTACAGTATAAATACTGTGTGTAGTTAATACATCTACATCTATGTGAATACTCTGCTATTCACAATAACGTGCCTGGCAGAGTGTACAACGGACCACCTTCAAGCTGTCTCTCTACCGCTCTACTCTCGAACGGCGAGCGAGAAAAACGAGCACTTAAATTTTTCTGAGCGAGCCCTGACTACTCTTATTTCATCTTGATGATCATTTCTCCCTATGTAGGTGGCTGCCACCAGAATTTTTTGCAATCGGAGGAGAAAACTGGTGATTGAAATTAAATGAGAACATTCCGCCCCAACGAAAAACGCCTTTATTAAAACACTCCAATTCAAGTATCACGTCTGTGGCACTTTCTCCCGTATTTCGCTATAATACAAAACGAGCTTCCCTTCTTTGTACTTTTTCGACGTCATCCGTCAGTCGGATCCCACACCGCACAGCAATATTCCGGAATAGGGTGGACAAGCTTGGTGTAAGCGGTCTCTTTAGTAGACCTGCTGCACCTTCTAGGTGTTCTGCCGATGAATTGCAGTCTTTGATTTGCTCCAACCACAACAATACCTGTTTGACCGTTCTAATTTAGGTTATTTGTAATTCTAAACCCTAAGTATGTATTTGAATTTTGTGTGACTTATCGCATAATTGAAATTTAGAGAGTTTCTTTTAGTACTCTTGTGAATAACTTCACACTTTTCTTAATTCAGGGTCAGTTGCCACTTTTCGCACCATTCAGATATCTTATCTAAATCATTTTGCAATTCGTTTTGATCATTTGAAGACTTTACAAGACGGTAAATGAGAGCATCATATGCAAATAATCTAATAGGACTACTCAGATTGTCTCCTTGTCGTTAACATAGATCAGGAACAATAAAGGGCCTATGGCACTTACTTGGGGAACGCCGGATATTACTTCTGTTTTACTCGATGACTCTCCGTCTATTACTAAGTGTGACCTTTCTGAAAGGAAATCACGAATCGAGTCGCTCAACTGATGCGATCGCCCATAGGCACGCAATTTGGTTAGAAGACGCTTATGAGTAACGGTGTCGAAAGCGTTCTGGAAATCTAAAAATAAGGAATCAATATGACATAGCCTGTAGATAGCACTCATTACTTCACGAGTACAAAGAGATAGTTGTGTTTCACAAGAAATATGTTTTCTTAATCAGTGCTGACTGTGTGTCAGCAAATCGTTTTCTTCGAGATAATTCATAATGTTCGATGTTCCAAAAACCTACTGTAAATCGACGTTTGTGATATTGGCCTGTAATTCAGTGGATTACTCTTATTTCCCTTTTTGGGTATTGGTGTGAATTGAGCAATTTTCCACTCTTTCGGTACGGAACTTTCTGTGAGCGAGCGGTTGTATATAATAGTTTCCGCTGCCAACACACACTGTCATGCTGTAAATGTAACAGTCTACATACACTGAAGAGCCAAAGAAACTGGTATAGGCGTGCGTATTCCAATACAGACATATAAACAGGCAGAATACGGCGCTGCGTTCGGCAACGCATTTATAAGACAACAAGTGTCTGACGCAGTTGTTAGATCGGTTACTGCTGCTACAATGGCAGGTTATCAAGATTTAAGTGAGATGAATGTGGTGCTATAGACGGCGCACGAGCGATGGGAGTCAGCATATCTTAGGTGGCAATGAGTGTACCGTGAATAGCAGGCAATCCGTTAAAACATCAGATCTCCGACATTCCTGTGGCCGGAGAAAAGCTCCTGCAAGAACGGGACCAACGACGAATGAAGAGAATCTTTCAACGTGACAGTAGTGCAACCCTTCCGTAAACTGCTACAGATTTCAATGCTGGGTCATCACCAAGTGTCAGCGTGCGAACCATTCAACGACAGATCATCGATATGGGCTTTCGGAGCCTTGGTACACGCGAAGAAGAAATAGATTCTACTTTTATTTCAGCAACCGCGACAAGGGGAATCGAGACAGAGAGACAGTTTCATAATCTTTGCAGCGCTGACTGAAAAAGTATGTCTCTTCAAGGATGAGTTAATAATGAAAACAAATGTTGTACTCTGCGCGTTTTTAAATATGATCTAGTTATTTGAAGTAGAACACACTGATTAAAGTTAAAATTTAAAAAATGCTGTTGCAGTACAGATGGTGGGAAACCCTATGAATATTTTTCTGCTTGCTGTGTAGATCCGTAATGGACTCTACTTCAAACTATTTGTAGAAAATAAACGTGAAAGTTATCTAAGCTGCAAAACGACTGTTAAATTGTTATTCTCAACCTCAAGTAATTTGGACGATTCACTTCTCGAATGCTGAGATGTACCAGTTGGACAAAGCTCAGTACGGTTCAACATAAATTTTAAGTTGTCTGTTTCGAATGCGAAATACGGAAGAACTATACGCAGTAAGCCCTAAGCGGGCGATTATCAATAAAGACTTCTGGATTTTCGTTCTCTAAAGCTAGGCGAGCATCATTTACTTTCTGCGATACAATACTGCAGCCGATGTAGACTTGAAACGTTTTCCAGCGTTTCCAAGGTGGGTTGCTCAATTCGAGAAATAACCCAAAAATGGGCTCAGAAAAATAAGAAACTTTGTATCATGAAGGATATCGGAAAACTAACTAATTCACATTCAGGTTATCGGCATTCATTGCAAAAATGAAATATCTACCTTCCGTAGATCTTATGTGTGAAACGCACATGGGCGTAATTAAAAAGCAAAAAAGGAACAGTGAGTTAGAAGAACGCCAGCATCCGAAAGGGGGACATCCAGCTGTAATGAAACTCTGCGTTTCCACCCTTTAGTATAATAATTGAAAATGATAATAATTTAACAACATTCTAAAATTGTTAGGAATATGCAAACAACAGACGTGAACTTGTGTGTAGCCTAAGGTGTTGGACTATGGTTCAGGCCGACACTACTTTGCCTGACATTAAGTTAATGGTTTAAATTATGTAATTTGTTAATAGTTACTAGCATATGAATGTAGCTTGTAGCTTTAACGTAATCTCACAACTACTCACAGAACTGAATCATTTAACATGTTAGTACCCTTGATCGAGACAGCTCCCAGAATCTATTCATAAACGCCGTCCTGAGAACCATTGCCCCAAAGGACAGCTCCTTGTTTCCCATGTTAAGCAAAATAGTCTAGTGTACTTAAACAGGGCTTTGCTTATGGATTTTGTTATAGGGTATAAACCTCACAAATTTGGACATAACCTTAAGAACCAAAAATCTGTAATTGAAATTTCCCTTTGCTTTCGGTAATGGAGCATACAAATATGCAGCCACCAACTCGACAAGATAACTAGGTTTCACATTTTGAGAGAGTGGCCCACTGTACATAATGCTAACTATAACCCACTCAACCTTTTACACATTTGTGTTCTATTACGGAACCTCTTAGATGTATTGTCATAGTAGGCACATTCCTTAATTGTTTCGAAACATTTCTAGGAACCTACATTATCATAAAAAGGTGTATGTAATCTATTTCCTTTCCTATTTGTCTTTTTGTTCAACATACTCTCCAGTAACCTGAATTTTCATTTGTCCTTCTAATTAATGACCTTAAAGGTTCAAATGGCTCTAAGCACTATGGGACTTAACAGCTGAGGTCATCAGTCCCCTAAACGTAGAACTACTTAAACCTAACTAACCTAAGGACATCACACACATCCATGCCCGAGGCAAGATTCGAACCTGCGACCGTAGCTGCCGCGTGGTTTGCGACTGACGTGCCTAGAACCGCTCGGCTACCGCGGCTGGCTGACCTTAAAGGATTTTATTAAATTTAGGTAACTTATTCCTTCCATCTCCCTAACTTCGTCAATTTAGAAATTCCATCGTTACTCTGTTGTCTCCTCATATTCTTGTAAATCCTCTTAATTTCACTTTCAGCATCAACTCCCTTTATACAAAATATTTTCATGTATTCACCCTCATTATCTATTGCCATACCATTTCGTCCTCCAAATCGTCATCTCGATAAAGAATCACAAACAGTACTGGGAAACCCTTTTACATATTTAATTTAAAATATAAACTGCTGAAGTAATAATGACCAGTGATATTTTTTAATAAATTTTGTGCTGTTTGAGTAATTTTGGATCTGTAGTAATCACTTTCTAGTGCAATATGAATTGAAACATATTTGGAGAAAATTACCCACATTCCACAAAAGTTTGACTTGCCCACATGATATGTCATAATGAAAACAACGTATCTGGTCTCATAAGCCAATAGTTGTATTACACGATATGATTACAGATCAGACATTCATAAGAGAGCTCTCACTGTGTACAGCAAACAAATTTTAACCTACCACGTTGCATATGTGATGTCCAATACAGTGCTGTGAGCCGCATGTGTCACATCCATAGACGAATTAACATTAAGATTTGTCAAAACCACTTGAGAGATCATTACAATGCAGCACTGCAGTGTGTGTCACATAATCTTTGCTTTGTCAAAGGCGCTACCAGGAAAGGGAGAAAGTTTTATTTATTTGGCTTAGTGCTTAACATATCCTTTTAACACATCCTCGTAACAATCTTGTACAAAGATACGGCACAGTACACCATTCTCAGATTGTAAATCCAACCATTTTAAGCTACACAACAAAACGTGAACCCAAAAACAATCGCATAGGTGCAATAGTACAACACCTTACAGTATTGGCTCCTGGTGACGTAAGTAAAGGAAAGGCATACTTGCGGCACTTCGCAAGACTCAGGTGAACCACAAGCAGCATTATAGAACCCTGCAGTTTGGCTGACTTTACTTTGCCACACACCATGTTAACTATTTAAGTAAATTAAGTTGCTAGTAATCACTAGTATAAACAGTATAGTGTCTAGCATTAACGTCAGCTCACAATTACTCACAGAACCGAAATACTTAATGTGTTAGTACCCTTGACTGAGAAAGTTCTCAGAACTTATTCGTAACTCGGCTTTTGTCCTCAGAGCTTAAATCATAATATACTTATAGTTTATTAGCTTAGCTTACCTCATACTTATAAATTTTTATTAGTAGGACAAGTCTGATTAAGTGCAACACAACACAAGGATCACTAAGAGGTAAGTCAGTTGAAAACAAAATGTCATAACACAGTTATCTGTATAATACGTCACAGTCTCGTCTTGGTCATATATTTTAGTACCGGGTAAAATCAGTAAATTACAGCAGGTAGTGCAGCAATTTACGAAATGAGTGTACTCAGTGACCCACGTATAAAGCAGCTCTATCATGGAGAATCAACACTCTTTTGAGAGGAAACTGAGAAAAAATGAAAATGTGTGTGAAATCTTATGGGACTTAACTGCGAAGGTCATTAGCCCCTAAGCTTACACACTACTTAACCTAAATTATCCTAAGGACAAACACACACACCCATGCCCGAGGGAGGACTCGAACCTCCGCCGGGACCAGCCGCGCAGTCAATAACTGCAGCGCCGAGACCGCTCGGCTAATCCCGCGCGGCAGGAAACTGAGAGATATGAAAATTTTACACCGCATGTCTGTATCACTTCTGAGAATATTAACGGTATCAACATAGAACTGCAGTTTTAGTGACGTCGAAATAGTTATACTTAAAAACAGTCCCAGTACCTGTTCCTTCCAGCACCTTTTACTCCAGTTTAAATCTTTCTTTTCTTTACATTTCGATAATTCACTGTAATTGTTTATTAATTTATGCAGGTCTCCTGTTTTACCATCGAAGACACACTATAGTTATATCTCCCTTGATTCACTGAAAAAGTTGGATATTAGTGACAAGAATGTATCGAAACATCTATAGAAATAAAATTTGTTACAATTCTTCAAAGTAAGTTCTTGAGAGATAAGAATTGTAACGACTAATTAAACTTATAGAACTTACGACGAAGAATCGCATATACCACGTCCATATCTGCTGCCATTGCCATCTTCATACTCTGTATATGCGCTCTTGTAACGAGAATCTTGAAGTGTTGGTCAGGCTGTTCCCATAAACTGCTTATTCTTCAGCTAAACCACAATAATACAGCTCAGATCGTACGTTAGCTTCTCCTCTGCAAAAACAACACTTTCCCAATTCCTTAATGTTTGTCGAGCTGCGAACTTTGTGCAACAGGTGACTTCCTTATACTTTTATACACACTATATTGTTTCGAAAGTTCTCTCTTTTACGATATCTAAACTTTCAAAGGTTTTCTCGTCAATAACAATACATACAAGCATGTAAGCATGTTACAAGATTTACAGATTAAACACAGAAAAGTTTACATATTTTCACATTCCAGATTAATCCTAACATTACACTGTCAGAACAAGTTCTATAATTTGAAACTTCCTGGCAGATTAAAACTGTGTCCTCGACCGAGACTCGAACTCGGGACTTTCGCCCTTCGCGGGCAAGTGCTCTACCATCTGAGCTACCGAAGCACGACTCACGCTCGGTACTCACTGCTTTACTTCTGCCAGTATCTCGTCTCCAACCTTCCAAACTTTACAGAAGTTCTCCTGCAAACCTTGCATAACTAATCTGCCAGGAAGTTTCAAATCAGCGCACACTCCGCTGCAGAGTGAAAATCTCATTCTGTAAATTCTACAATTGATAGCGCCGCCTGGCAGTATGCAGTGACTTGTGAGTACTAGTTACGCTACACCCATCATAGATGGCACACGTTTGAACTTACTGTTATTCGTGCATCTGACACTCGCACACGCATTCATCCGTTGAGGCATACATGACCCAATGTCTCATCCGCAGTTGGCGTGGGCGTCTATAAGCTTTTACAAATTCGATGTGATTCACTGATAAGTTACAAAGTTCAAATCTACAGTTAACACATTGATACTCTCTAAATCCCATCATCAATCACAATAATAGCTGTATCACTTGCTTGCATTCAAGATTCAAGTAGAAACTTCGGACCACGTATTCAGAAGTCACCTTATTCTTCCTTCTTGCGAGCTCGATTCACTTTTCCAGTTACATTGTTTCTCCGATCGTAGAAATACTCAATAATTGTCCAAGTTTATTTTGACAAAGAGGTTCAGACACCTCATATATTACATGATAGGCCTGCGACGACTCTTTTTTGGTATTGAGAGCTCCATAAATCCAGGAAAGGATAGATTAAATACACTTGGTGGTGGCGTATTTGTCGCTGTTAGTAGTTTATCATGGAAACTGAACTCGATATTTGCTGTGAATTGCTTGGGTAGGTGTCACACTATGCAGCCGGAATAAATTAATAAAAGGTTCTAGCCAGCCGGGGTGGCCGAGCGGTTCTAGGCTCTACAGCTTGGAACAGCGAGACCGCTACGGTCGCAGGTTCGAATCCTGCCTCGGGCATGGATGTGTGCGTTGTCCTGAGGTTAGTTGGGTTTAAGTAGTTCTGAGTTCTATGGGCTGATGACCTGAGAAGTTAAGTCCCATAGTGCTCAGAGCCATTTTTTGAAAAGGTTCTATTTGACGTCCAAATCAGATGATACAGTTGCTGAAAGGTACAAGGAAAACTTGAATCTCATTTCGAATAGGTGCTTGACTCATAAAGTTACTGTTCTTTGTGACTTCAATCTATCCAATTAATGTTGGTGGTACATGCATCGCCGGCCTGTGTGGCCGTGCGGTTCTAAGCGCTTCAGTTTGGAAGCGCGTGACCGCTACGGTCGCATGTTCGAATCCTGCCTCGGGCATGGATGTGTGTGATGTCCTTAGGTTAGTTAGGTTTAAGTAGTTCTAAGTCCTAGGGGACTGATGACCTCAGAAGATAAGTCCCATAGTGCTCAGAGCCATTTGAACCATTTGGTACATGTATCTAAAGTCGGTAGCGGGCGTAAAAATTCGTCAGAATTTATGTGAAATACCTCCTCTGAAAATTATTTTGGCGAGTTATTTCAGAAACCCACAAGAATTGTAAATTGTTAGTATGATAGACTAAATCTGTTGGCAATAAACGATCCTGAGCAAGTAGACAGCGCCATGGCGGATATAGGGATTAGTGACCATTAAATCGTTGTAACGAGACTAAATACTGTAACATTGAAATCCACAAAAAACGAACAATTTATCTTTTCAAAAACACAGACAATAATTTTCTTGGCGCCTACCTAAGACACAATCTCCAGTCCTTCCAAACCACGTAGGCATCGACCAGTTGTGGCTTAAATTCAAATAAATGCTGATGACATCAATTGAGAGTAATACCAAGTAAACTAATAAGAGATGGAACGGATTCACCGAGGTACACAAAACAGGTTAGGGCGCCGTTGCAGAATCAACGAAAATAGCATATTAGACAAAAATAGACATAGAGTCTCATTCTTACTGTTAGCAGTTACAAGTAAATATTTTTGTTGTACTTCGAGCTACAGGTTTTTGTATCCCTTTCAGAGTTTAGACATCGGATCCTTAGTTTGCTTTTTTGTACGCAATGATTTTATTTGACCAAGTTTGAAAACTTAGGAAAAAAAAGAGTTATGTTATAAATAGCTTTAATCCTTACAGTCAACGTTGTAAAATGAGACAATTAACATTTTACACGTTTTTATTTTGCGAGGAAATGATTTTTTCTAGGTTTGGTGTAATATTCCGGGGGACGACTAACCTCAAAGAATTAGTCAAATTTTTATCGCTAAGTAGTGAACGATTCTTAGTTTTAGCAAGCTATAAAAGGGAGAAAAAGGGCTCACAAATACACGTGGAGCCAAACATCGAGAGAACATTGGCCGCGTGCACGAATATACGTGGAACCAAACATTGAGAGAACTTTGGCTGCGTGCTTGTGAAAAGAGGATACTTCTCTCGTGGAAAACAGCTGTAAAAGTAATCCAAAATCTTACACATAAGAACGCGGATATCGCATTGCAGGTCAGTCAGCGTTACTTGAAACACTTGTGAGACGTCCTCTGCCCGAAGGGAAAACGGGCGAACAATTATATCTAAAGCTGGTCGAAGCTCACTTATCTCCAACAATTGTTTTTCAAACACTTCTTGTAGTTCGCAAATGATTTGAACATAATCCACATCTTCTTTAAGAATCACATATTCTTTAACGCAATGGTTTTTCCCACAAAATAAATTTTTTTAAATGCTTGAATCGTTTGCACTGATTCAATAACAGAGTGATTTTCGCCTTGGAGTGAAATGTTCAAAGTATTTAAATAACCAGTTAGGTCACTCTAAAAAGCTAAATTCACCAACCACTTAGGATCACGAAGTAATTCTTTTGGACGTCATTTCATTTTCAAAAAGGTAGTGATGTCGTCCCTCAGGGAGAAAAACCGATGAAGCACCTTCCCTCTGCTCAAGCATCTTACTTCGGCGTGATAGGGGATGTCCGAGTATTCCGCTTCGATGTCAGCCAGAAATTCTTTAAATTGGCGATGTGTTAGTTCGTGCGAGCGAATATAATTAACCGTTCGAACAACTGTATCCATAACATTTTTTACGTTGACAATCTTGGAACAAAGTGCCTCCTTGTGTGTCAGACAATGGACTGCCGCGAATACGGAAAAGCCGACCTCAGCCAATTTTGACCTAACGTAATCCAGGAACCCAGTGCGTATCCCTCGTAGCGCAGGTGCTCCATCCGTTGTTAGACTGATCAGGCGTTCCCATTTTAAACCTATTGACTTGAACACGTTTTTCCACGGCTAGAAAAATATCCAAACCTGTGGTTGTGTCTTTAAATGGTATAAGATCTAGCAATTCTTCGGTTAACGCAGATTATCGTCGACACCTCGAATCAGTACGACGAGCTGAGATATGTGCCCAACGTCCGTGGACTCATCAAGAGCGATAGGAAATTAAACTAAGTTTGCCACTCTCTCCTTTAATTACTGCTCCATATCTGAGGCCATATCTTCGACTCGGTGAGTAACAGTTTGGGGCGAAAGCACTATTTTTTCTTATTTTTCCGTGAGGTCTGCTGGACAAATACAACCCACCGTGTCGACTAGACAATCCTTGATGAGATTCCCAGCCGCAAAGGGTTTCCCTGCTCTCGCAATTCTCAACGAGCATTTGTAACTTGCGTGCGAACTTTGTCCACCTGTTTCCTACTCCTACCACGGCAAAAAACCTTACAATTAATTTTGTACAATCCTGTTTTTTTTAAAAGAATGTTTCATTCATTATAAACCAAATGAAAAACTAACAAAAAACACAGTGGTTTTAGGGGCGTTTTCCCCACAGTTCATCTGAAAAGCGGTTATAGACGCTAGCAAGGACAGCGAAATGTAGACGTAAAATAAATTTTTATCTATTGGAATATTTGCGCTTTAATTAATTGAAAACACAGATAAAACACAACATATGTTTACCATCCATCAAAACACAAATACACAAAAACAAATAATGACTCTTAATGACTCTTTGCTGTCCGAGGGTGCGTTTGTGACGGCTTTTCAGGAAGTGTACAAAAATAACGCACCTGAAACTCTTTCTTATGTCTGTGAGACGCAATTTAATGCATCCCAAATATAAAAATTAACCGAAAAGAAATGTTCCTTGTTGCTGACAATCTGATATTCCACAATTGGCACATTGCTAAGTGATATATCGGATTATAAAATATAGTTTTATTTATCATCTTAATAAATAATAAAGAGTCACACGATAGGAAACACTTACTTCACTGTAATGCTGCTTGAAATTTTCTTTCCTTCTTCAAGCTTTGACTAGCGTTCCTCTTGCGACAAATTTTCCAACTGATCTTTGTGACAGGTATTAAAGTGCCATTCAGTGGAGTACTTTTTTAAATACGTGAGTTTCCGATGAGATACAAAACATTTGGCATGATTTTGGACAGCAGTACAAAAGAAATCAGTTTCCCTCTAAACAGTGCGGACGCGCCGCTCTCCTTTTTCTTTTCTTTTTTGTCTGCTGCTGTTCGATCCACTGTAGCCTTACGTCTGTTGACTAACGGCTTTGTGTCGTATCAAAGCTTTTGACCGCTGCTGGCGCGGCAGTCTGCCTTCCGTACGAAGCGCGCGTACAGCGGATTGGCGAGGCGCGGCGGGCGGTCCGCACGGTCAGCTAAGCGACACGGCTCGGACACAGCAACAACATACAAATCCTCCCGTGCCCTGGACCCGGGCGATCGCGAGGGCTAGCGGCCCAGGTACACAGTTTAGATGAGCCTGTCTTAGCAGGCAACAGATCTAGCAAAGAAGCTGCCTGCACTACGCTTGTATGACCTTACTGGATTATGTTTGCCAAGTATGAGATACTTAGCCCGGCCGGTTGGCACGGCTTTCCGGGCGGGAAGGAGCGCCGGTCCCCGACACGAGTCCGCCAGGCGGATTTGTGTGGAGGTCCGCTGAGCCGGTCAGTCTGTGGATGGTTTTTAGGCGGTTTTCCATCTGCCTTGGCAAATGTGGGCTGGTTCCCCTTATTCCGCCTCAGCTACACTATGTCGGCGATTGCTGCGCAAACAAGTTCTCTACGTACGCGTACACCACCATTACTCTACGATGCAAACATAGGGGTTACACTCGGCTGGTGTGAGACGTGAGACATTCCCTAGAGGGGGGGGGGGGGTGGCTGTCCACCGGGGGCCGAACCACACAATAAACCTGGGTTCGGTGTGGGGCGGCGGAAGGATGAAGTGGACTGCGGTAATCGTCGTGGGGTTGCAGACCACTGCGCCTGCGGCGGGGGCGGAGCCTCTCCGTCGTTTCTAGGTCCCCGGTTAACATAACATGGAATACTTACCAGATAGGATTGGCGAGGAGCCTCGTAAAGGCTCAAAGACAGCCAGCATATTTTGTATTACCTCGAAATTGGTCGAGAGACTGTCAAGGATATGATACGCGAGTAGAGGTGGCAATGACTAAAAGAAAAGCATTTCTGTTGCTGCAAGATATTTTCAATAAATTTCAGTCGCCAGCTTTCTCTTCCAAATGCGAAAATAGTTTTTCACCTTCGACGTCCATGGGGAGAAAAGACTATCGCATTAAAATAAAACAAATCAATCCTATCTCGAAATCATTTAGGCGTTCATATTTCCCCGCGTCCAATTGGAGAAGGGAACGGTCGAGAAATAGTTTGAAAGTGTTTCTGTGAATCCTGGAGCGTAGTCATGTAGACGTTGATGTAGAACGTACTTCAGCAGTTAGACCGAGAATATTTCTGTCAGTGAAAGCCATCTTACAGAACATAAGTTTCACTCATGCGTGACAATCCTCGAAATATACTGACAGGCCGAAGTCGTTCCAGGCTTCAGTTTAGTGTAAAAAATAAAATAGAAAATGGAAATCTTTTACTAACTGCGATCAGTCCTTGCAGGTAAGATATATGATGCACAGGTCCGCATTTAAAAATTTGTGTTTCCAATCGTTGGATTGAACGCATAAGACCACGTAGGACCACGTAACGTGTGAGTTCAGTTTCATTCGGAAACTGTACGAAAAATGATGTAAGGTTCTGTTTTGAGGAGCTCTCACTGCATTTAGGTAGCTAATTTTTCGCGTTAGGAATTCTAGCAAAGTTTACTTAGAGAGAAAGTAAAATCGAAGTGGGTTTCTACTTAACAGGTTGGATTACTGCCTCGCCATCAGGAGAGCCATCATCCCCCGTCAGACGATAAAATTTCAGAAAGTATTACTTCCCTAGTTCTTAGTACACACGAAGTGCGGATGGGTTCTATAGGTTCTCTGACGTGTTATATATATTTTTTATGGTGGTACGCATTTTTTGGGAGATTCAGGAGAACTCTTTCTGATGGTACAACTATGTGATCTACTGTACCAGTGACCATGGGTATAGACAGAAGATGAACAGAACCGAGCCATTTTTACTTGACAGAAAAGTCTAAGGCCATTATTTGATGAGAGCTAAGGGTTATATAGTTCTGAATCCGAATTGTTTTATCCCAAAGGTGGCAACCCTAAATCAGATATTTATTTCAACATTCGGTTGAGCCACATCTCGGATTACGGTTTGCGTGACAGATTTCCTTGAGGGGATAGGAAATGTCGTTCACAGTTCGACTTAGAGGAAAAACTGAATATCGTCACTTGAATCCCAGATGACTTTTGTGTAGTTGGGAGAAATGAAACAAACGAATAGTAATTACAGTGTATATCGCCACGCATACATTGAGGGAGTAAGTACCCAAAAGTTCCTCACGCTAGGAAGTATTATTTGATGCTAGAAGACGGCCACTTGGACAACTTGATGCCGTAGTGACACGAAATGTCATTGCTATCACTGCTTTTGATTTGCGTTCAACGCATCAAGATAGTTATGAGAAATCAAAGAGTCGGCGTCTTCGAGAAAGAATAATGATTTATTGAATACAACATTCGACTACAGGCCACCCGCTCGAGTAGGTAACACTCGATATACGACTGAACATCTCATTTGATTCCAGTTGCACCTAAGAAAATATGAGCTACTTCTTTTGCACCCATATCCGAAACAATTTACGTCTCCCGACCACGTAACTCTAGTGAAGACAACTGATTTATTTATTTATTTATTTATTTACACGTCTAGGAGGAGCAAATCTCCAAGGTCATAGAACGTGTCAGCACATGAAATTACAACATAAAAGTATAAACATATAAAAATAAAATGTGTATGAACCCGAAAAAGTCAAGTCATAAGTTTAAGTAAACGCAATAAACAATACAACAAGAAAGAGCTAAAATTTTTCAAGGAACTCCTCGACAGAATAGAAGTAGTGACCCATGAGGAAAGTCTTCAGTTTTGATTTGAAAGCGCTTGGATTACTGCTAAGATTTTTGAATTCGAATGGTAGCTTATTGAAAATGTATGAGGTAGTATACTGCATACCTTTCTGCTCAAGAGTTAAGGAAGTCCAACCCAAATACAGGTTTGATTTCTGTCGAGTATTAACTGAGTGAAAACTGCTTATTCTTAGAAATAAGCTAATATTGTTAACAAGAAATGACAGTAAGGAATATATATATTGAGAGGCCAATGTCAAAATACCGAGACTCGTGAAGAGGAGTCGACAAGAGGTTCGTAAACTTACACCACTTATTGCTCGAACTGCTCGTTTCTGAGCCAAAAATATCCTTTTAGAGTGGGAAGAATTACCCCAAAATATAATAACATACGACATAAGCGAGTGAAAATAAGAAAAGTAGACTAATTTTCGTGTCGAACTGTCACTTAATTCAGATGCCGTTCGAATAATAAAAATGGCAGCATTATGTCTTCGAACAACGTCCTGAACGTGGGCTTTCCACAACAGTTTACTATCTATCTGAACACCTACAATTCTGAACTGCTCAGTTTCACTAATCATATGCCCATTCTGTGAAATTAAAACGTCGGGTTTTGTTGAAATGTGTGTTAGAAACAGTCTTACTGTGATTTAGCGATAGTTTATTTTCTACAATCCATGAACTTAGTTCATGAACTGCACTATTTGAAATCGAGCCAGTGTTACATACAACATCCTTTACTACCAAGCTAGTGCCTTCAGCAAACATAAATATTTTGGAGTTACCCGTAATACTAGAGGGCATACCACTTATATAAATAAGAAACAGCAGTGTACCCAACAATGATCCGTGGGGCACCCTCCACTTGACCGTACCCTACTCAGACCCCACATCACAGCCATTCTCGACATTGTGAATAATGACTTTGTGCTGTCTGTTGCTAAAGTAAGAGATGAACCAATTGTAAGCTACTTCACGTATTCCGTAATGGTCCAACTCATGGAGCAATATTTTGTTATCAACACAATCAAGCGCCTTTGTTAAATCAAAAAATATGCCTAACGTTCGAAACCTTTTGTTTAACCCATCCACCACCTCACAGTGAAAAGATAACATAGCATTTTCGGTTATTAAACGACTTCTAAAGCCGAACTGTACATTTGATAGCAAATCGTGTGATATAAAGCGATCAATTATCCTTATATACACAGCCTCTTCAGTAAGCCTCTTCAATAACTTTAGCAGACACTGATGGCATAGAAATAGGTCTAAAGTTATCTATATTATCCATTTCTCCCTTTTTATAAAGCGGCTTTACTACTGAGTACTTAAATCGTTCAGGAAACTTACCATTCTTAAAGGAAAATTACAAATATGGCTAAATACAGCACTAACACGTGCAGCACAGGTTCTTTAATATTCTGGCACTCCATCATAGCCCTGAGAGTCCTTAGTCTTCAGCGATTTAATTATTGGCTCAGTCTCCCCCCTGTCTGTATCACAGAGGAGTATTTCAGACATCAAACTCGGAAAGGCATTTGCCAAGGAAGTTATGTGATTCCCTGTAGAAACTAAATTTTTATTTAATTAACCAGCAATTCTCAGAAAATGATTGATAAATATTGTACATATATCTGATTTATCAGTAACAGAAATATTTTCACTACGAACTGACTTCATATAGTCGACCTTGTGCAGCTGACCAGACACTTCCTTCACAACTGACCATATGGTTTTAATTTTATCCTATGAATTAGCTATTCTATTTGCATATCATCTACTGAGACTCATCATCATCATCATCATTTAAGACTGACTATGCCTTTCAGCGTTCAGTCTGGAGCATAGCCCCCTTATAAAATTCCTCCATGATCCCCTATTCAGTGCTAACATTGGTGCCTCTTCTGATGTTAAACCTATTACTTCAAAATCATTCTTAACCGAATCCAGGTACCTTCTCCTTGGTCTACCCCGACTCCTCCTACCCTCTACTGCTGAACTCATGAGTCTCTTGGGTAACCTTGCTTTTCCCATGCGTGTAACATGACCCCACCATCTAAGCCTGTTCGTCCTGACTGCTACATCTATAGAGTTCATTGCCAGTTTTTCTTTGATTCCCGCATTGTGGACACCCTCCTGCCATTGTTCCCATCTACTAGTACCTGCAATCATCCTAGCTACTTTCATATCCGTAACCTCAACCTTATTGATAAGGTAACCTGAATCCACCCAGCTTTCGCTCCCATACAACGAAGTTGGTCGAAAGATTGAACGGTGCACAGATAACTTAGTCTTGGTACTGACTTCCTTGTTGCAGAAGAGAGTAGATCGTAGCTGAGCGCTCACTGCATTAGCTTTGCTACACCTCGCTTCCAGTTCTTTCACTATGTTGCCATCCCGTGAGAATATGCATCCTAAGTACTTGAAACCATCGACCTGTTCTAACTTTGTTCCTCCTATTTGGCACTCAAACCGTTTATATTTCTTTCCCACTGACATTACTTTCGTTTTGGAGATGATAATCTTCATACCATAGTCCTTACATTTCTGATCTAGCTCTGAAATATTACTTTGCAAACTTTCAATCGAATCTGCCATCACAACTAAGTCATCCGCATAAGCGAGACTGCTTATTTTGTGTTCACCTATCTTAATCTCACCCAGCCAGTCTATTGTTTTCAACATATGATCCATAAATAATATGAACAACAGTGGAGACTGGTTGCAGCCTTGTCTTACCCCTGAAACTACTCTGAACCATGAACTCAATTTACCGTCAACTCTAACTGCTGCCGGACTATCCATGTAAAGACCTTTAATTGCTTGTAAAAGTTTGCCTTCTATTCACTAATCACGTAGAGCATGTAATATTTTTGGGATTTCCGTAGTATGAAAGCTGTGAGTACTCTTGGAAAGACATTCACCTATCTGTATGTTAAATGATCAACTTATGAAATGAGACCTATTCTTTGAAAGACATTTGTCTTACATAATTTACGAACTGTAAAGATGCACATCTAGCGTGGACGCTAATACATCGATTACGCAGTCGAAGACACATTTTAACAGAAGCTGAACTGACGTTCCGCTTCGATCTAAATAAAAGATGACAGTAAAAAAAAACTTTGGTAGATCTTCAGATTTTTAATGTACTTCTTCTTGTAATGTGAAAACGTGAAGAAAGTCGACTTTAAGCTATAAAAGTGAGCAGACTTGACAGCGTGCAGACAACATTATTAATCAATAAAATTCAAGTAATTTATGTTCGAAACTGTAAATCGGCAAGTTATTGGTATGAAGATGTTGGACAGTGCAAGAATTGTCTTTAACGAAGAAGAAAAGTAATGACTGTAATTTGTGACAAAAAACGTACCAAGGAGACAGCACAGGGCCGGCTGAAATCTGATCGCACCATACAGTTAGAAATGTACTTATGTAAGTTATATTGTTTATAAATAAGCCCTAATTTGCTAGTGAGAATTGTTTGAATATATTTAGTGTTTACCAGATTTCTTATTCTGTTCTTTTCCTTTATACTTTTTTAACCTCCATGCCATATTATTTTTATAAATGTCAAACAGCCTTTACTACAGCAGAGAATACTGCGGCATCCTGGTCGTGTACAGAAGGCCGCCCCTTGTCTTCTATACAGCTCACAGCTGCCCCATTTACTAATGATTTCATTTGCAAATGCAATTTTTTTTGCTGTTCATTGTTAAAGGTCCCTTAGGTAATCATAAAATTCATACTGATTACGTAAAGAAATCCAGGTTGTTCTTTTCCAAATAATAGAAGTCTTTGCGTAATCAAAAACTAGCCTCCTTCTGACAACGATCAGTAGCCGACCTGAAAACGGACGTCTTCGACCGCTTTCGTGTCTCCTGTGGCAAAGCTGTGCCAACCTGGGAACACGACATTCTAGTATGAAACACAGATTTCAATTGAAAGAACTGAAATATATTTAACCTAACAATAACTTTTTTGTTTATCATACTAGATGTGGCGCCCGAACAGGGACTTGATAAAAAGTTTTTAATCTGTTCTGTTATTGTTTCATGACATCATCCGGTGGACATCGGGAAGCCGTAAAGGAAGTACTGAACGAAACCGAGGAGGTATTAAAAAAAAATTCGAAAAAATAACAGCAATGCGCAAAACGACTGATGTAAGTACGGTTTTCATTACGCATAAAATCTCGCGTCTTGTATAACAAAAAAACTGATTTCCGGAATTTATTTCCTTACTGCCTCATTTTATCCTAGCGCTTTTAATTTCCTTGTAGTGTTGCTTATTTACGTAGTTAGAATTCATTTCTGATCATCTCTTAATGCAAAGTTTATTTGTTAGCATTATTAGCATCTTCATTGTTGCTACGGATAAGAACACAAGATGGATATCATAATAGCAGGATTAAGTGTCCAGGTGTTTGTCACTTATTTTCAAAGTTAGGTGCCATCTTGTCTTCTACCCCGTATAGCTCTGCAATTGTCAGCAACGGCGCGCATCTGAGAGTTGACGATCGGCGTGCCGCGAAATATTTCTTTGAGCAGTTACGTCACAAACTTGAAAATAAACATGGCAGATGACAAAGGAAAGCCGACAAACAGTGTGGATGATGGTGATGACACAGTTGTCAAGTCATACCCACTACGTTCGCGAACGGGAACAGGCAGACCCGATTCGCGAATGGAGAGAACGGCAGACGATGATGGTGTGCGTGACGTATCGTCACAGCAAGCGGGAGAAAATTCGATAATTGAAATGATGAGAACCTTTTTTCAAGAAAGAGAACAGGAGAAACTGGAAAGGGAAGCTTATAAATTACAAAAACAACGAGATAGACAAGAAAGGGAACAAAAAAGGGAAATGGAACAGGAGACTGAGCGAAAATGGTTTGATCTAAATACCACCATTGGTACAATGAAAAATCGGTTAGATAATATTGATGCCACCTTAGAAGCAAGAATAAGGACAGTCACGGTGGAATATATCGCGGAATTAATTACTAAAGTTAATGAAAGGATAGAAGGTATTCTGCAGAAGGTAGATGCATGTGAGAGCACAGTAGGTAACGTGCACAAAGACATTGAGGTACAAATCGAAAGTTGCCAGGCAGTTACAACGGAAGTTTCAAAGAAGTCCGCTGAGGTCGGAACTAAAGCAAACAAGCTTGCAGACAATGTCGTCACTCTGCAAGGTCAGGTCAATGACCTGACACAGGCGCTATCCGAAATTAACATTGAAAAGAGGGTGAATGATGCTGCAGCAAACGTACGTTCCACGATAAGAAAAGAATTTGTAGAATGGGTGGAGACTACGGAACAGTACATAGAAAACAAGGTTCAACACGACTTAAAAGAAGCCGTTAAGTCAGCCACAGTTGAAGTTTTAGCTGCTCCAGGTACATCAGGAGATACGATTCTCACTGAATTAGGAGAGATTCGTAGAGTTTTTCACCGAGATCTTTCCGAGTGGAAACGACACCTCACTGAGGAAATCAAGCAGTTGAAACAACAAGTCAATGATTCTCCTAATGACAATAGAAGTGAGTATTCACACTTGCTTTCTTCAGAACATGAATACAATAATAATCCCGTGTCTCGTGTAAAATTCTCTCCACTTGTACATGGTCACAGCAGTAAGAATCCGTTAGTACGCAACCAAAATGATCAAGTAACTATTGTCGAGCTCATGAAAGAAAAAACCGTTCTCAAGCACCGCGTATTCCAGCCTTTTCTGCCAGAGAAACGCAACATCCACCCAATGGTTTTTCTGAAGTCATTTAATGGTGTTTTTCCTGAGAGCTGGGATGACAAATGGTTCAAATGGCTCTGAGCACTATGGGACTTAACATCTTAGGTCATCAGTCCCCTAGAACTTAGAACTACTTAAACCTAACTAACGTAAGGACATCACACACATCCATGCCCGAGGCAGGATTCGAACCTGCGACCGTAGCGGTCACGCGGTTCCAGACTAAAGCGCCTAGAACCGCACGGCCACCCCGGCCGGCCTGGGATGACAAGCAACGTATGCGCTTTATAGTAGATTACATTCAAGGAGAGGGTTCTGTCTGGGGATCAGAAGTAATTGACAGATGTAATAATTACGCTGACTTCGAAAAGCAATTTCTGAACAAATTCTGGAGTTCAGGCATTCAACAACGCCTTAGAAAGGAAGTATATAATGCTGAACCGTTTAATACGAGAAGTGCTGGTCTCCGTAGGTACTTTGAGAAATACCTGCGAAAAATACAATATTGGGACACACCCATTTCCACGAAGGACGTAATTATGATCCTTAAGTCAAAGCTACCGGTATCAATCAGGGAGAAGTTAGTAAATGTCAGTGACGACGACACGGAGGCTTTTCTGTCAGTACTTGACAACCTTGACTTGATTCAAGACGACGTGCGTGCTAGTGCGCGGAGTAATTGTAATCTTGGCCTGCACACTACACAGCCGCACGGTGTGGGCGCAGACTCAGGTATGTCATACCAACCTAATAACAGTAAAGGACACGACGTTCCGTGCGATAATAACAACTACTATCGCCTTAACGGGAAGCAGAAACATAAATTGTCAAAGGATAGACAAGCTATTGTACTCACTGCAATAGGTGACAGTAGTCATTTTCATCGATGGCTGTTCTTCGTCGCTGGTGCAGTCAATTTACCGTCCAGGTTGACCATGTCGCCTTGACGGGCTGCTCCAGTACCCACGATTCAACAAAATGCACAAGTTTAAAAAAAAAGGGTTGGTAGCCACTGAGACAACACAACAGCAATACGGTAATTCACCAGTTAATTACAATGATCGCTATCACTACAATAACGATCGCCAAAATAATAATACTTTCAATGGAAAAGGACGTTGGATTAACACCAACAGTCAACAGCAGTATGGTAACTAGCCTAGATTCCAGCACTGTTCTCAAGGGAGAAATGCTCCAGATCCTTCCGAGCAATACAAACAACGGTATGCTCCAAACTTTAGGAATAGTCCTCCACCTTTTACTAACTATCAAAGTCAAAATCATGAACCTCAAAATTCTCGCATCTATTATGCCCGAGAAAACCCGCCAACACACACCATCTCGACTGAAATTCCGGCAAATAGCTCGCAACTTAGGTGGAATACGGAAACAAACTTCGTACCGAGCGTACCGCCCGGTACTTCAAAGGTAAATGTGAGCGAAATTCAATCTAATGAACATGGGGAAAACTAAAAGCACACTTCGACCGGTTTCACACCTTCAGAACTAATCTCCAGGCAAAAGGAAAGCAATAAATGGACTGATCCTATCCCCAACATACAAGGTCCAGAATTCAACCTAGAAAATAAGTTAGGCCAAGCCCTGATGTCTCTCACACGCGAATTTAAGAAAAAAAAGCATTTGACACGCATGTCAATAAAGTTCTGTCGTATCGCCTGAACGAGCGTGTTCTTCTGCGGACACACTCCAAACCATTTCTCATCTGACGTAAAAATCGTAAGTGGCAACACCTATACGAAGGACCATTTGTTATAGTCAGGAAGCCATATATTGGTTGCTACGTGTTGGCAGATCCAGTTAGTGGACGAATAAAAGGACTTTACCACCATGTAGACCTAAAGAAGTACCATGAAAAACATTAAAAAATATATCATTTATTCTGTTAAGCTGCAACTTGAAACAAGAGTGTGATCTGTTTAGAAAGTATGTGAGTCAACAGCATGTACATGTATTCTACAGGTGACGTAATCATTTGAGTGAGGTGGACACAAAGTAATGATGGAGCTTGAAAGATATGAAGTGATAGAAGAAGGTACTCTACGTATTTGGAAAATAAGATTTGCTTTAGTTTTAAGGTAGTTTTAAGTTTCTTGAGCAATAGAAGACTGCAGTCGTTGAATTGAGTAAGGGATGTGCCAAAGTGCCACCTGCTGCTTTAGTTTTAAGTTATGGCAGATCTCCTTTTTACCAAGTAGTAAAGGTTTTCTTTAAATCCCTCATTCACACCCGAATGTCCGTATATGTGAAGTAATAACCTAAGTTAAGCTTTCAAAGGATTGATATTTTAAGTCGCTAGAACCATGCACGATGCAAAACTGATACATTGTAATCTGTAGATTACACCGAGTATAAGCAGCAACATATAGTTAATGTACAAAGAAATGAATAATGGTACCCGCAACTGGAGAGCAACTTTAATTTATTTATTGCTATGAGTCAACCAGTTAAGAAATTTGCATTTATAATAATAATTAGGTCCTGTATTGGAGATACTTAGAGAGACTTTTCCTATGTCACGAGCATTATACAGAAACCTTCGATATTAAGATACCTAGTTGAGGACTGAGATAATCTGCTTATATTCTTCTGCTATGTCCGCATGCCGTGATTTTGAGATATATTTGAAGGTGCTTTGGAAGCGGATTTGTGCGACATTTTAATACTGTAGTCAAGTTATGCCACGTGGATGACACTAAAAACGGTGGAGCCGAAGAATGAATTTGCTCAACTGATTATTTCACCTATTATCTATCTTCGTATCTTTCATTTCCTTGCACTATCCTATTGTAGTTTTTTTCTTTAGCATTCCTACCTTTCTACCCTACCCGGTAGTGGAAGAAATTTGGAAATTGGTTCAAAAGACTTGACGTGTGTATATTGTCTGTATTGACGATCGTGGCTCGTTGGTTAATGCGTATCTGCAGTTACTTATCGAAACGCGATGTAAATCTGACTTGCGGTGAGCAAAAGCATCCTAGGAAATAGGAATAATTTTCCCGATTTCTGTTAGATGATGTTTTGAATGTGAACTGTTCGGCACACGAAAGTGGGTATATTTTACTAATTATTGATGTAACCGAGCAAATGAACAAAGAAAAACAAGGCTGTTATAGAACAATAAGAAAAGGAAAAGAATCAGATTTAAATTACATATAAAATCTAATGTGCTTCAGAAGCACCATTGAGAATAGCAAACACGTTTTTCGTTAGGTCTTGGACAGTAACAAAAAAAAAAAAACAAAAAAAAACCTATGTATATTTTGTAAATGATCCTTTCATGATAAGTAATTTTAGCATTACCTGTACTACTCTGTAGTATAAAGACACCTATATGGACTCGTATGGATTGATGCGTGTGACTCAGTGACAGGCGCGTGAAAAATCGTAATTTGACACATGTATGGACACGAAAAACTAGTTATCTCTTGTGTGAATCAAAACCGTAATAAACTTATGGACACGAGTCATGTTCCGCGTGTGAAGTAGCATTACAAGTATTCTCACGTTGCAACGACGATACAGTGACTATCAGTCAAAGGATAGACAAGCTATTGTACTCACTGCAATAGGTGACAGTAGTCATTTTCATCGATGGCTGTTCTTCGTCGCTGGTGCAGTCAATTTACCGTCCAGGTTGACCATGTCGCCTTGACGGGCTGCTCCAGTACCCACGATTCAACAAAATGCACAAGTTTAAAAAAAAAGGGTTGGTAGCCACTGAACTATCTGCCTCGTGCAAGACGCGGACTGCCAACGCTGTCAAACCGCCAGTTCGTTACCACATGACTGTGAAGCACTGTGGCAACATTCAATGACTGCTCGCCGGCCCGTACTCAACAATAAGCATCCCTCTCCATAACGGGCGCGAGCGTGCTCCAGATTTAAGATGAAAATGGACATAAAAATAATAAAACGTTGATAAACTACGCACGATTTTACTATATTTACATTAAAAGTACACTAATGATGATTTTTCCTTAACTATGAAAATTGCTACGGCAATATTGCTAAATACATTGCTTAAGAAAGACCTGTACAAGACGAAACGTGTTTTGCTAATATTTGCTAACGAAAGAATATAAAAACTAGACACAAAATATGAATAATATATAATGTATATGTATATAGTCTATGTAGTAATTTTTATTGTCTTAAATTCTTACTCTATATTCCCTTAGATTAAAATGCTAGTTAATGAGCAAGTCCTAATACAGATTTTTTTCTGTATTTTCATGTGCTGAAACATGAATTGGAATGAGATTAAGACAGCCACCAAACTGACTCATTCATCATTGAACCAGTCATCAACTTTCCTGATTCCCGACATGACCCGATGGATCGTCGAGTCAAGAAATATCACTTCCCCCTTCACATAGCGAAATTCCCAGTGTTTTCCACCAGAATGTGAAAAGGTGATCCTCAGTTTTAGTGAAGTGAAAAGTGAAAGGTGATGAAAGAATTCCCCTGTGAAAATCATCCGAGTTTATGAGAAATACTCCCAACTACAAAGTGAAGAGTGACGTTGCTACGAGAAAGACTGATAAAAGTTTTATGTTCTGTTCAAAATTGGCGGAAATGCACCAATACTGTAATCGAATTTTTTTTTCTTGTCAGTATTTATGTATATATGTATCTGTATGTGTATTTGATTTGTACTTGTATCTATGTTAGTATTTCAATATTTCTATTGATTGAATGAGAGTAATTCCTGAGAACACGCAAAAATAAAGGAACCTATGTTAATTCCTTGAACACTTATGATGGCATCATGCTACAACCAAGTTTGTTAATGATCAAGCAACTGTGATTAGCTTTGACGACTTAGTGTGAAACGTATATAATTCTATATGCCTTATGTTATGTTTGTTTTGCTCCCTACAATGAGAGATCCAGAAATACTTCATTCACTAAGTACGTGAATCCAATAATATTACGACTGCGCGTGAGTCGTAACGATCTTTCAGAATCATTACTCCTCACGCGGGAAGCGATGTAATATTATTGGGATTTCCGTAGTATGAAAGCTGTGAGTACCCTTGGAAAGACATTCACCTATCTGTATGTTAAATGATCAACTTATGAAATGAGACCTATTCTTTGAAAGACATTTGATTTATATAATTTACGAACTGTAAAGATGCGCATCTAGCGCGGACGCTAATACATCGATTGCGCAGTCAAAGAAACATTTTAACAGAAGCTGAACTGACGTTCCGCTTCGATCTAAATAAAAGATGACAGTAAAAAAAACTTTGGTAGATCTTCGGATTTTTAATGTACTTCTGCTTGTAATGTGAAAACGTGAAGAAAGTCGACTTTAAGCTATAAAAATGAGCGGACTTGCCAGCGTGCAGACAACATTATTAATTAATAAAATTCAAGTAATTTATGCTCGGAACTGTAAATCGGCAAGTTATCGTTATGAAGGTGTTGAACAGTGCAAGAATTGTCTTCAACGAAGGAGAAAAGTAATGACTGTAATTTGTGACAAAAGCGTAAACCAAGGAGACAGCACAGGACAGGCTGAAATCTGATCGCACCATACAGTTAGAAAAGTAATTACATAAGTTATATTGTTTATAAATAAGCCCTAATTTGCTAGTGAGAATTGTTTGAGTATATTTAGTGTTTTTCAGATTTCTTATTGTTCTTTTCCTTTATACTTTTTTAACCTCCATGCCATATTATTTTTATAAATGTCAAACAGCCTTTACTACAGCAGACAATACTGCGGCATCCTGGTCGTGTACAGAAGGCCGCCCCTTGTCTTCTATACAACTCATAGCTGCCCCATTTACTAATGATTTCATTTGCAAATGCAATTTTTTTTACTGTTCATTGTTAAAGGTCCCTTAGGTAATCATAAAATTCATACTGATTACGTAAAGAAATCCAGGTTGTCCTTTTCCAAATAATAGAAGTCTTTGCGTAATCAGAAACTAGCCTCCTTCTGACAACGATCAGGAGTCGACCAGAAAACGGACGTCTTCGACCGCTTTCGTGTCTCCTGTGGCAAAGCTGTGCCAAACTGGGAACACGACATTCTAGTATGAAACACAGATTTCAATTGAAAGAACTGAAATATATTTAACCTAACAATAATAATTTTTTTAATCATACTAGAAATAGACAATAACTTCCTCCTAGGAACCCGGTCATATGCTTTTTCTAGATCTATAAAACATAGATACAATTCCCTGTTTCACTCATAACACTTCTCCATTATTTGCCGTAAGCTAAAGATCTGCTCCTGACAACCTCTAAGAGACCTAAACCCACACTGATTTTCATCCAATTGGTCCTCAACTAATACTCGCACTTTCCTTTCAACAATACTGAGACTTATTAAAATAATTTCAAGGAGGTGTAGATCATCTTCAACGAAGGTATCTTGAAATAAACCCTTGTTCGAACAATTCTTCTATTGGTCATATTAAGAGAGCGTACTGAACAGTAATTGCTCTGAATTTTTTATGTGAACACTGACAAAACCTTTTAAATAAAACGCACATAATTAACAGTCTACAGCTTTATTTTTCATGTCTACGTATTTGTAGCCCTGTGCCGCAAGATGTCTCGAAATTGTAGCGTGCAACTTGGTGGTATTTAACGTAACTATGTCGGTGGTTGCAAAACGGCGTGCTGTAATCGAGTTTCGAAGTCCGTCCACATATGCAGCATCCTCTCCGTCACCATAACACTAACAGACCATGCACGAGTGCTGTGACGTCTACAGAAATCCGAAGACTCGCTTTTACTGTCATGAACCATCCTCGATACAGTTCCGACTTGACTCCATCCGATTTTCATGTCTTTCCAAAACTTAAAGAACATCTTTGAGGACTTCACGTTGATAGCGATGGAGCGGTGCAAGCAGAGGTGGCGCTGTGACTCTGTCAACAAAGACAAACATTCTATTGGGATGGTATCAACAAACTGGTCTATCATTGGGAGAAATGGATTCTTCGTCATGGTGACAGTGTTGAAAAATAAATGAGTGGACACGAGGAATAAAGATGTAGAATGCTAATAACGTCTGATTTATTTAAAACGAATTTAAGAGTTTTCATACAAAAACTCCGGAGGCATTACTTTTCAGCACGCCCTCGTAAATACACTACTGGCCTTTAAAATTCCTACACCACGAAGATGACGTGCTACAGACGCGAAATTTAACCAACAGGAAGAAGATGCTGTGATATGAAAATGATTAGCTTTTCAGAGCATCCACACAAGACTGGCGCCAGTGGCGACACCTACAACGTGCTGACATGTGGAAAGTTTCCAACCGATTTCTCATACACAAACAGCAGTTGACCGGTGTTGCCTGGTGAAACGTTGTTGTGATGCCTCGTGTAAGGGGGAGAAATGCGTACCATCACGTTTTCGACTTTGATAAATAACGGATTCTAGCCTATCGCGATTGCGGTTTGTCGTATCGCGACATTGCTGCTCTCGTTGTTCGAAATCCAATGACTGTTAGCAGAATATGGAATCAGTGGGTTCAGAAGGGTAATACCAAACGCCGTGCTGCATCCCAACGGCCTCGTATCACTAGCAGTCGAGATGACAGGCATCTTATGCGCATGGCTGTAACGGATCGTGCAGCGACGTCTCGATCCCTGAGTCAACAGATGGGGGCGTTTGCAAGACAGCAACCATCTGCACGAACAGTTCGACGACGTTTGCGGCAGCATGGACTATCAGCTCGGAGACCATGGCTGCGGTTACCCCTGACGCTGCAGCACAGACAGGAGCGCCTGCGATGGTGTACTCAACGACGAACCTGTGTGCACAAATGGCAAAACGTCATTTTTTCGGATGAATCCAGGTTCTGTTCACAGCATCATGATGGTCGCATCCGTGTTTGGCGAGATCGCGGTGAACGCACATTGGAAGCGTGTATTCGACTTCGCCATACTGGCGTATCGCATGGTGTGATGGTATGGGGTGCCATTGGTTACACGTGTCGGTCACCTCTTATTCGCACTGATGACACTTTGAACAGTGTACGTTACATTTCAGCTGTGTTACGACCCGTGGCTCTACGCTTCTTTCGATCCCTGCGAAACCCTACATTCCAGCAGGATAATGCACGACCGCATTTTGCAGGTCCTGTACGGTCCTTTCTGGATACAGAAAATGTTCCACTGCTGCCCTGGCCAGCACATTCTCCAGATCTCTCACCAATTGAAAACGTCTGGTAAATGGTGGCCGGGCCGAGCAACTGGCTCGTCACAATACGGCAGTCACTAGATGAACTGTGTTATCGTGTTGAAGCTGCATGGGCAGCTGTACCTGTACACGTCATCCAAGCTCTGTTTGACTCAATGCCCAGGCGTATCAAGGCCGTTGTTATGGCCAGAGGTGGTTGTTCTGTGTACTGATTTCTCGGGATCTATGCATCCAAATTGCGTGAAAATGTAATCACATGTCAGTCATCAACATCATCATTTAAGATTGATTATGCCTTTCAGCGTTCAGTCTGCAGCATAGTCCCCCTTATAAAATTCCTTCATTCCTCTAACATTGGTGCCTCTTCTGGTGTTAAGCCTATTACTTCAAAATCATTCTTAACCGAATCCAGGTACCTTCTCCTTGGACTACCCCAACTCCTCCTACCCTCTACTGCTGAACTCATGAGTGTCTTGGGTAACCTTGCTTCTCCTATGCGTGTAACATGACCCCACCATCTAAGCCTGTTCGCCCTGACTGCTACATCTATAGAGTTCATTCCAAGTTTTACTTTGATTTCCTCATTGTGCACGCCCTCCTGCCATTGTTCCCATCTACTAATACCTGCAATCATCCTAGCTACTTTCATATCTGTAACCACAACCTTATTGATAAGGTAACCTGAATCCACCCAGCTTTCGCTCCCATACAACAAAGTTGGTCGAAAGATTAAACGGTGCACAGATAACTTAGTCTTGGTACTGACTTCCTTCTTGCAGAAGAGAGTAGATCGTAGCTGAGCGCTCACTGCATTAGCTTTGCTACACCTCGCTTCCAGTTCTTTCACTATGTTGCCATCCCGTGAGAAAATGCATCCTAAGTACTTGAAACCAACCACCTGTTCTAACTTTGTTCCTCCTATTTGGCACTCAATCCGTTTATATCTCTTTCCCACTGACATTACTCTTGTTTTGGAGATGATAATCTTCATACCATAGTCCTAGCTCTGAAATATTACTTTGCAAACTTTCAATCGAATCTGCCATCACAACTAAGTCATCCGCATATGCGAGACTGCTTATTTTGTGTTCACCTATCTTAATCTCACCCAGCCAGTCTATTGTTTTCAACATATGATCCATAAATAATATGAACAACAGTGGAGACAGGTTGCAGCCTTGTCTTACCCCTGAAACTACTCTGAACCATGAACTCAATTTACCGTCAACTCTAACTGCTGCCTGACTATCCATGTAAAGACCTTTAACTGCTTGCAAAAGTTTGCCTCCTATTCCATAATCACGTAGAACAGACAATAACTTCCTCCTAGGAACCCGGTGATATGCCTTTTCTAGATCTATAAAACATAGATACAATTCCCTATTCCACTCGTTACACTTCTCCATTATTTGCCGTAAGCTAAAGATCAGGTTCTGACAACCTCTATGAGGCCTAAACCCACACTCATTTTCATCCAATTTGTCCTCAACTAATACTCGCAGTTTCCTTTCTACAATACCTGAGAAGATTTTACCAACAACGCTGATCAAAGAGATACCTCTGTAGTTGTTACAATCTTTTCTGTTTCCATGTTTAAAGATTGGTGTGATTACTGCTTTCGTCCAGTCTGATGGAACCTGTCCCGACTCCCACGCCATTTCAATTATCCTGTGTAGCCATTTAAGACCTGACATTCCACTGTATTTGATGAGTTCCGACTTTATTTCATCCACCCCAGCCGCTTTATTGCACTGCAATCTATTGACCATTTTCTCCACTTCCTCAAATGTGATCCTATTTCCATCATAAGTCCTGTCCCATTGTACATCGAAATCTGAAACTTTACTGATCGTATTTTCACCTACATTGAGCAACTCTTCAAAATATTCTCTCCATCTGCCAAAGGCATCAACAGGATTCACCAGCAGTTTTCCTGACCTGTTCAAAATACTTGTCAATTCCGTTTTACCTCCCTTTCGAAGACTGCTAATTACACTCCAGAATGGTTTTCCAGCAGCTTGACCCAAGGTCTCCAACCTGTTTCCAAAGTCTTCCCAAGATTTCTTCTTGGATGCTGTAATTATCTGTTTGGCTTTGTTTCTTTCTTCAACATAACTTTCTCTATCTACTTCAGTTCTAGTATGTAGCCATTTTTGATATGCCTTCTGTTTCCTTTTACAGGCTGCCTTGACTGTGTCGTTCCACAAAGCTGTTCGCTTCATCCTACCTTTACACACTACTGTTCCAAGACATTCTTTGGCCACTTCTAGTACTGTGTCCCTTTACCTTGACCATTCCTTTTCCAGTGACTGCAATTGACTACATTCAACTAACTGGAACCTTTCTGAAATCACTGTTATGTACTTGTGTCTGATTTCCTTATCCTCAAGTTTCTCCACTCTTATCCTCCTACACATGGACCTGACCTCCCGCACTTTCGGCCTCACAATACCAATTTCACTGCAGATTAAATAGTGATCAGTGTCATCAAAGAATCCCCTGAACACACGTGTGTCCCTCACAGCCTTTCCGAATTCCTGATCTGTTATTATATAATCAATTACAGATCTGGTTCCCCTGCCTTCCCAAGTATACCGGTGAATGTTCTTATGTTTAAAAAAGGAGTTTGTGATTACTAAGCCCATACTGGCGCAGAAATCCAAGAGTTGTTTCCCGTTCCTGTTGGCCTCCATATCCTCTACAAATTTACCCATAACCTTTTCATACCATTCTGTTCGATTTCCAATCCTGGCATTAAAATCACCCATGAGCAGAACACTGTCCTTGTCCTTTACTCTAACAACTACATCACTGAGTGCGTCATAAAATCTATCCATCTTATCTTGATCCATCTTATCTTGATCTGTCCCTTCACAATGCGAATATACTGACACAATCCTAATTTTCTTGCTAGACACTGTCAAATCTATCCACATCAGTCGTTCGTTTACATACCTTATTGCAACTAGGCTGGGTTCCATTTCTTTCCTGATGAAAAGCCCTACACCCCATTGTGCTATTCCTGCTTTGACTCATGACAGGTAGACCTTGAATTCTCCCACTTCCTATTCTTTCTCAACCCTTACCTGAATGTCACTAACAGCTAAAACGTCCAACCCCATCTTACTTGCAGCCTCTGCCAGCTCTACCTTCTTCCCAGAGTAGCCCTCACTGATATTAATAGCTCCCCATCTCGTTACCATTCGTTTGCCGAGTCGTATCTTAGGAATCCCTGGTTTGTCAATTAGAGGTGGGACTCCGTCACCTCCAAAGGTCCGAGGCATTTTGCCCTGATTGTTGCCAGCATCATATTTATAGTACCAGGAAAGCAGGTTGCTAGCCGTACTTGGCCCGGGTCCCATTGAGTTTTACCCCTAACGGTTGAGGGACTAACCGGTGGATTTGGTAGTCTTTTCCGTCTGAGCACAAAGGTGGCCACGACTCGGAATATGTCCGAGATGCCCAGCCTTATTTCAAAGTAACTGGTATCCCAACTGTCAGGACCACTTACTTGGCCACTCATACGTTGCCCGTGGTTCATGACTAGGACATGATACCAGGAACCCACACCATGAACCACTCACATGTCAGTTCTAGTATAATATATTTTTCCAATGGATACCTGTTTATCACCTGCATTTCTTCTTGGCGTAGCAATTTTAATGGCCAGTAGTGTAGGATAAACAAAAGACAGAAAAGATTGAAAGTGAGTGTGGACTCACTGCCATGCATACTTTTGTAAGTGTCAATGCATTACAGAAATGTTGAAAAACCTCTACAATGCACAAATGGGTAGAAATAATAGCTCCACCATACACCAGTCGAGGATGTGGCAACAAATTTCGGAAAGGAGGAGGGGCAGCGGAGGAAGGTGAGGGCGACATGAGACTGGTTCACCACGTACCCTCCGCAACACACCATTCAGTGACTTGTATATGTAGATGCAGTAAACGGACAGCTCCTGATGATGTCAGAGACTGCCATAGAGAGCTCGTCGTCCGCGTTCCTCCTCCTGCTACTGCTGGCCGGCCTCTCCTTTCCTTTCCGTGCCCGCCGCCCATCTGTCGGCCCTGCTCCGGGGCCACGCCCTGGCCGCGACTGCCGTGGCGCCGGCAGCGTAAACAAAGGGCCCGCGGCCCGCGCACGCTACCCTTTGACCCAGTCGGCTTCGTCTTAAACCACCGTCTTCACTTCATGGTCGTGATTTTTTGTGAGTGCGGAATACTGTAATTTCGCCTCCATTGCAATACAGCATCTCGACGTGATACGAAAGGCATCAAGAGGTTAAAACTCTAGCCTGTCTCTATAGAGAGATTCTCCAGAAAAAAACCTCAAGTATAGCGCATGCTAGACGCACGACATCTCCAAGGCACGAGCCGTAATACAGCCTGTTCTCTCTATCTCTCAACAGTGTAGTCGTGAATAGTTGTCGTTATGAAACTCCCACAATATTTCATCAGGACAGCTGACAGACATCTTCAGCTGCTGCGAACATAGCGTTGGGCTGTGACCGAAGCCTCCTATTTATACCAGTCTAAGAAGAAACCGCGCAGGCCTGAAAACGCGTCAAATTTGGTTACCAATAGCGCAGATATCCGATCAGTAGCTAGAGAAACAGGTACGCAACCTATCGTACTATGAATCAAGAGCTCCGGTCATTCGCAAAGACTGTCACTTAAATCGTGAATTCCCATCGGCCGCTCCACGCCCTCTGTCAGGAGCCACCTGCCGATATCTGTGTCTGTGTTGGCGTGTGTGTGTGTGTGTGTGTGTGTGTGTGTGTGTGTATGTGTATGTCTGCTGCTACTGCATGGCTAGATTTTCTGGATTTTAGATGAAAGGTTTTTTTTTTTTTTTTTTGGTCATCAGTCTACTGACTGGTTTGATGCGGCCCGCCACGAATTCCTTTCCTTTGCTAACCTCTTCATCTCAGAGTAGCACTTGCAACCTACGTCCTCATTTATTTCCTTGACGTATTCCAATCTCTGTCTTCCTCTACAGTTTTTGCCCTCTACAGCTCCCTCTAGTACCATGGAAGTCATTCCCTCATGTCTTAGCAGATGTCCTATCATCCTGTACCTTCTCCTTATCAGTGTTTTCCACATATTCCTTTCCTCTCCGATTCTGCGTAGAACTTCCTCATTCCTTATCTTATCAGTCCACCTAATTTTCAACATTCGTCTATAGCACCACAACTCAAATGCTTCAATTCTCTTCTGTTCCGGTTTTCCCACAGTCCTTGTTTCACTACCATACAATGATGTACTCCAGACGTACATCTTCAGAAATTTCTTCCTCAAATTAAGGCCGGTATTTCATATTAGTTCTCTTCTCTTGTCCAGAAATGCCTTTTTTGCCATAGCGAGTCTGCTTTTGATGTCCTCCTTGCTCCGTCCGTCATTGGTTATTTTACTGCCTAGGTAGCAGTATTCCTTAACTTCATTGACTTTGTGACCATCAATCCTGATGTTAAGTTTCTCGCTGTTCTCATTTCTACTACTTCTCATTACCTTCATCTTTCTCCGATTTACTCTCAAACCATACTGTGTACTCATTAGACTGTTCATTCCGTTCAGCAGATCATTTAATTCTTCTTCACTTTCACTCAGGATAGCAATGTCATCAGCGAATCGTATCATTGATATCCTTTCACCTTGTATTTTAATTCTACTCGTGAACCTCTCTTTTATTTCCATCATTGCTTCCTCGTTGTACAGATTGAAGAGTAGGGGCGAAAGGCTACATCCTTGTCTTACACCCTTCTTAATACGAGCACTTCGTTCTTGATCGTCCACTCTTATTATTCCCTCTTGGTTGTTGTACATATTGTATATGACCCGTCTCTCCCTATAGCTTACCCCTACTTTTTTCAGAATCTCGAACAGCTTACACCATTTTATATTGTCGAACGCTTTTTCCAGGTCGACAAATCCTATGAAAGTGTCTTGACTTTTCTTTAGCCTTGCTTCCATTATTAGCCGTAATGTCAGAATTGCCTCTCTCGTCCCTTTACTTTTCCTAAAGCCAAACTGATCGTCACCTAGCGCATTCTCAATTTCCTTTTCCATTCTTCTATATATTTTTCTTTTAAGCAGCTTCGATGTATGAGCTGTTAAGCACTTGTCAGCTCTTGCCGTCTTCGGAATTGTGTGGATGATGCTTTTCCGAAAGTCAGATGGTACATCGCCAGACTCATATATTCTACACACCAACGTGAATAATCGTTTAGTTGCCACTTCCCCCAATGATTTTAGAAATTCTGATGGAATGTTATCTATCCCTTCTGCCTTATCTGACCGTAAGTCCTCCAAATCTCTTTTAAATTTCGATTCTAATACTGGATCCCCTATCTCTTCTAAATCGACTCCTGTTTCTTCTTCCATCACATCAGACAAATCTTCACCCTCATAGAGGCTTTCAGTGTATTCTTTCCACCCATCTGCTCTCTCCTCTGCATTTAACAGTGGAATTCCCGTTGCACTCTTAATGTTACCACCGTTGCTTTTAATGTCACCAAAGTTTGTTTTGACTTTCCTGTATGCTGAGTCTGTCTTTCCGACAATCATACCTTTTTCGATGTTTTCACATTTTTCCTGCAGCCATTTCGCCTTAGCTTCCCTGCACTTCCTATTTATTTCATTCCTCAGCGACTTGTATTTCTGTATTCCTGATTTTCCCGGAACATGTTTGTACTTCCTCCTTTCATCAATCAGCTGAAGTATTTCTTCTGTTAACCATGGTTTCTTCGCAGCTACCTTCTTTGTACCTATGTTTTCCTTCCCAACTTCTGTGATGGCCCTTTTTAGAGATGTCCATTCCTCTTCAACTGTACTGCCTACTGCGCTATTCCTTATCGCTGTATCTATAGCGTTAGAGGACTTCAAACGTATCTCGTCATTCCTTAGTACTTCCGTATCCCACTTCTTTGCGTATTGATTCTTCCTGACTAATGTCTTGAACTTCAGTCTACTCTTCATCACAACTATATTGTGATCTGAGTCTATATCTGCTCCTGGGTACACCTTACAATCCTGTATCTGATTTCGGAATCTCTGTCTGACCATGATGTAATCCAATTGAAATCTTTCCGTATCTCCCGGCCTTTTCCAAGTATACCTCCTCCTCTTGTGATCTTGAACAGGGTATTCGCTATTACTAGCTGAAACTTGTTACAGAACTCAATTAGTCTTTCTCCTCTTTCATTCCTTGTCCCAAGCCCATATTCTCCTGTAAACTTTTCTTCTAATCCTTCCCCTACAACTGCATTCCAGTCGCCCATGCCTATTAGATTTTCGTCCCCTTTTACATACTGCAATTCCCTTTCAATATTCTCATACACTTTCTCTATCTGTTCATCTTCAGCTTGCGACGTCGGCATGTATACCTGAACTATCGTTGTCGGTGTTGGTCTGCTGTCTATTCTGATTAGAACAACCCGGTCACTGAACTGTTCACAGTAACACACCCTCTGCCCTACCTTCCTATTCATAACGAATCCTACACCTGTTATACCATTTTCTGCTGCTGTTGATATTACCCGATACTCATCTGACCAGAAATCCTTGTCTTCCTCCCACTTCACTTCACTGACCCCTACTATATCTAAATTGAGCCTTTGCATTTCCCTTTTCAGATTTTCTAGTTTCCCTACCGCGTTCAAGCTTCTGACATTCCACGCCCCGACTCGTAGAACGTTATCCTTTCGTTGATTATTCAATCTTTTTCTCATGGTAACCTGCCCCTTGGCAGTCCCCTCCCGGAGATCCGAATGGGGTACTTAGCTCTTTATTGACCCGTAGGAAGAGTTATAGGCTTTAGGTGTAATTAAGCCTCTCTGGGGATGGTAGTGAGTTTGTTGGATTGTTTTCAGTGAGGCACCTCGTCAATGGCTCTAGGTACTCGAATGAATGTGAAAGATAATTGTTTGGACTATTTAACTGATTAAGAATGTTGGCATAATTTAGTGTACTAACAACTTTTGCCGCGCGGGATCAGCCGTGCGGTCTAAGGCGCTGCAGTCATGAACTGTGCGGCTGATCCCGGCGGAGGTTCGAGTCCTCTCTCGGGCATGGGTGTGTGTGTTTGTCCTTAGGATAATTTAGACTAACTACTGTGTAAGATTAGGAACTGATGACCTTAGTAGTTAAGTCCCATAAGATTTCACACACATTTGAACATTTTTAAGAACATTTATTTTACAAAACAACCAAGACCTAAATTATACTAAACAAGTTATAGATTTAATTCCCTGAACAACTTACAGAAGACTAAACACTCCACTGGTTGGCACCTGGTTTGCAAAGATAGTTTAACTAGGTGATCAGTAAGTCAAGTACTGTGGCCCTAAAAATGTGGATAACACAAGCTGAAGTGATCTGACGCTGAGCAGACTTTGATTGATCAAATCTACTGAAGTTTCTCTACATTGGTGCAGCTGAGAGCAGGTGGCGATTGAGATCTGTACTCCCTGACAATGGTGGAGTAGCAGTACGTTACCCTGTTTACTTCGTGCGGCGACGTGACTTGCAGCTGGCGAGATGCGTGCGGCGGAGGAGGTGAGATGTAGAGACGGCACCTGTCAATCGATCACTGCCACGAAAGAAATGCAAAAATCTCACAGTCTAGCGATCAGGCAGACGGTTCGCAATTTGCTCTCTACCAGAGCCCTGAAATGACGGTAGATTTCAATGTGTGACACACCCATTCGCTGGTCGTACCGAGGACCAATTTGGCTACTTACACGACAGAGCACACGATACCAAACGTCAAGACTGGTAAATAAGTGTGCCCTCGGCCAACGAGCAGTACGAGACATTTGAAGTCACACTGTAGGAACATAACAACTTCACTACAGGCTCCCCAGTGTAAACTACTCGTAAGTGAAGTCAGTCTCAGGACAGATCCAAAGTACGAACCACACATGCCAGAGCTTCGACCAGAAGTGTTTACCAGACCAAAGTCGTGCTCTCGAGTTCTTCCCATCTATCCAGAAAAAAATTCTGTTTCCCCCCAAAGTGCACGAACGACACCGCCTTCACACCGTCTTGAGCCAGTCACAAAGCTCTAGAGGTGCTAAATTTCCCCTCCCACACGACAGCGCAAACTCATGTCGAACCAGGGCTAGAGTTAAGAAACCTGTGTCTCTGAAAAAAAAAAAGAAACCGCCAATTACTGGCTTTTTTAAGTTTTCTCAGATGGGGAAAGATGATTTTCTCCGAATTCATGTCTCTTCCCACAGCAACAAGTGAACATATACAATCTCAAAGATCTTTATCTAAATCGTCTGTTTCTTGGAGCTTGTTAGTCCTAGCTCTAAATGTTTCTCAGATGTCGGAGTTTTCTTATGCAACAGGGGTGGCCAAAGGAAGTGGCTGACTGGCCTTCTTGCAATATCGGCAAACACGAAAACCTGTGAATTTTTATTATATGTGGCTCTGCCCACAATGCCCGGTTTATGATTATACGGTGTAGACGTGTTCCCTTAGACCATCGCCCCTGCCCAGGCTTCTGTTGGCACCGCAGTAGGTATCGCGGCATTGTTCTGCTGGCGTCCTTTCCTGATCAGGGGCTGCCGTGTCTGCCCTGTATGTCTGTGGAACTGTCTGGCAAGATTTGCTAAGGGATGGGATCGCCACCAGTTGCTTTAAACTCCCAACATGCCATTTCTACGAGCTAATAATCACAAAAATACCTCATGCTTTTACCGACCTACCAATCTCCATCAACATCCGCTCAGGCCGTTAACTTTCTGGAGTCTCACTCTAGGTGCATCACATTGTAATAAAATCTTTAATAATTTTCTGTTTGTGAAAAATAGGTGAGAGAGTAACTTGTCCTCTCTAAAATACGACATCAATCTTTCTGGGCTGACTGATCCTACATCTTCCAAGAAGCGAGACATTGGTCGAAGAGCGTCGATGTTGTTTCTCAGTGGATACTGAGGGTTGAGTTGCACGTGGTGCCTCATGGGGAGCATCCAACAGGATAACTGGTTGGATCGTGGCAGGATACAAATGCAGTTTCGTGCAGGTGTCCATACATGTTCTGGCAAGCAGCAGATACAACTGACACAGCAGCCATAGGATTTGAGTCCTCTTGTCTGACTTGAAAGAAAGCCAATTGTCGATAGTCACACCTAACTGCTTAATCTCGTCTGTCCGACGAAGTTCGACATTTCATGTCATTAGGCGACCTCGTAAAACTGAGTGACACCTTGTGAACATAACTTTAGGTTTCTCAGCATTTAACTGAATGTGGCTGGCCGTCACCTATTGTTAGTCATTTCGCGTTGTCTCTGAGTCCTCCAGGTGGTTGTGTTTATACATCGGCTGCTGGTCAAAATATTGCTGGAATTTTGACATATTTTGACGAAGCAGCGGTGGTCTTTTCTTGCACTAGTGGGGGATAGTCTTCTGGGATGAGCCTCTACTTCCAAATTGGATCAATATGCCTTTTTGATACCCAGAAAGGCAGCCACTGTGTACTTGGTGCAGTTCATATTGTACACAGTATGTTCTGTCACCCAAAGTAATTGCAGTTCTACCAATAAGCACAGCTGAAAAGCAAACTTATTAGGTCATATGACATTGTGATCAAAGACTGCTTGCCGGAGACTCTGAAGAATAACCCATTCAAATACTTTTGTTGCGGTGTCAGTGTGTCGAACCCGGGACTCCAGATGGCTGAGGGGAAGCTGAGACCCACCGCGCCATATTTCGTCAGGAGGCCAAGCAAGTTCAAGAGCATCAATGGGCAGTGCAGAGTGATACAGCGGAATTCGGCAGCATTTCTTTATTCAGCTAATTTACAGTAATCTATGGGTGCAGTGTAGTGTCGACATGCCGCCCGCAGTGCTGTCCCACGAGTCCAACTGGCTCATCAACTCCTGGTATGCTGACACTGCTGCTGCCATCGTCAAGGCCACTCTGCTGGAAGTCGGCAGCGCTCTCCCCTGTCGCTGCCCACCGATGCGTCGCTTCTTGTGCCACGGTACTGCCCATGATTCTGGAGACTGCTACAGTCCCTGGCCTCTGCCCCCTTTGGCCTACTCTGTCTGACCATGGGACAAAGGTGGATGTACTGGTCACCTGTGGCCCTCAGGCCGCCGCTGCTCGCAGGACAGGACTGGATTCGAACCCGTGCCCTCCGAGGATGCTGTACCGCAAGTTGCCACTAGTGGTGCTTGCCGCATGGCAACACCCGCCACCGTCTCTGGCGCTGTCGCAGCGCTGGTGTACCTCCCGCAGCTTACACCTCGCCCGGACCACAGTATGCCAGGTGGGAAGCGAACGTGGCCCATGGACTGGAACGGAGCCAAGCCCCTCCTGGACCCGCTGCAGACCATTGTCACTCCCCTCTTTCAGGGAGACCGTGTGATCTCCGTTTCTGGCTGCTGTTCCGTCCCGCCTCGGTGTTGTGTCCCTGGAGGCGGAATATAGCCTGTACAAGTACATAGAAACAAAGTAAAAGTTTATGCCGAATACTTATAACAATGCTGCCAGACTGGCCCCTATAAGCATAGACCAGCACAGGTCCGTCCCGACGCTCGACTGACCTGGAGCCCTCTGTCACGCTAAAGTTGCCCGTCTATTTATATTGGTTTCTTCCTCGCTTCTGACAGAGTATCAGAGGGAGACAGAAACTATGGCAGGGATAAATTCCCACACGTCAGCCATTTAAAAATCACCGCTCTTGGCTCTGGCCTAGTGCCCTGCCTCATACATCGCAATAACTTAAAGCAACGCTGCAGTTTCCTGCCTTGTTGTTGCTCCACTCAAAACAAATCGTCCGTGCAATGCCGCCGTCGCAGCTCCACGTCCGTGAGTGCCATGTTTACCTTTCCTGGCCTGCTGGCTGTCATCTGTTACCACACTCTGCCAGCGGCCCCACATTTCATCGCCCAACTGCGGCTTCATTTAATTTTGATAAAATTTCCCCTTTCCTCGAGTGGGACTGACACTAGCACAACACTTTTGAGAGAGCTGATAGCAGAATGATAGGCCTGAGGTTGTGAGGCAGTCTCAAATCTTTCCCTGGCTTGGGGACTGGCACAATGTGTTCTCCCTTCCAATCCTCCATGAAAGAGCTGAGAGTAAGAGAGCTACTGCAGATTATCGTCAGGTGGACATTTTTGATGTCATCAGCTGGAGAGCGGGTTCACGAGTGGCGAATGATGTGCTGGATTTCTGCTGATGTGTTTCGAACGGGGTCAGTGCGTCATGCCACATTTCTCACTTCTTCTGCTTGTCTTCTGACCGCTTCATCTTCAGGGACGTTGGCATCCAGGAGAGTAGGTGCATTTTGAACCGCGTAGATGACTCATGTTTGGTTAATGGGTCGAATAGGTGTCGGTCCATCCGTCCTCACAGCGCAGATTTTGACAGGCACAGGTTTTAAGTACCATCGCAGTACTGAAGGGTAAGTAATGGCATCTTCTCTTATCGCCTGTCAGTATCCCATGGCTTGGACGTGTATTTAATGCTCATTTTTCGGGAGAGGTGGTGTGGCTCTCGACCGCTCTCTGCGAATCAGTAATTCTACGAGTACCATCGTTTTTGTACCCGATTTTTAACGTTTTGTGGTACTGGACGAGTGGCTAGAATTAACCTCGATGCAGTACATGCCGTTTTGTGATGATCGTCGCCCAACGGAAAGCCTGTTTGATTTTGGCTGTAAGTGCCATCATTGCCTCCTCGGGCTGGGGTGGGCACGTCTGCAGTGGGTCTGATGATGATCAAGCTTTGGAATTGGTCCCAGTAGGTGGAAGGCATTATTGGTGATCAAATACGTACCAGTGCCGCAGAGGGGTGTAGATCCAGTTGAAGATTCTGTAAGATCGTAACGTCCAACACGTCTGTCAGGTGCTGAGGTTTGAGGTGATCGGCACCAGCCATTCATCAAGCTCTTATAGCTTGCGTCGCATGTTCCACACCAAATGTTTTGCTTTAAGCACTCCACAGAGGAGGATTATGCTGTATTCATCAAACAGAACTGTGATATCTCCTTTAAGAAATGGACTTGGGGAGCTGAGATAGGCTTCAGTAAAGGTGATGTTCCATGATAGTGTGAGATGGTAATGAACGGCACCTACATTGATTGAAGCTGTGGCAACACTACAGGGGAATGAGTGACTGACCTTCTTATGAAGACGGCTGTACCACTATCCTGGCCATTGGCGCGGTCCATTCAGTGCCCAAACGTATTGCGATGTTGAAGGTTTGTGTCGGTCAGAGGTGTACATCCGTCAGGAAAAGGACGTCAGCATGGAAACTATGTAGAAATTCCTCTAATTCAGATTTCCTGACACAACTCCAATGTCGTCGTGTATACAGTATGTGCAGTCTTTACTTCCGATTAGTCTATGGGCCATTTGTTGGAGCAATAACTTTCATGAGTCTATTGAACAAAACGAGATATTTTGACATTATCTTTGGCGCATTATTGAATCGATTTATCGCTTCCCATAGAATTTGATAAACGTTTTGCCTACGGAGCGCCACAGGAAGTCATTATCGCTTGAAAATATATTTTTAATCTCCGAAAAATCGAATGTTGAGTGGCCCAGTGGATGTGGGGTGGGTTGATACTGTCGGGTCATCAACGCTCGGGTGCTTCCGGTATGGGTGATGGACTACTTCTGTGTCGGCAGTGACGGAAAAGTGATGAGTTCGATGACCTTAGGCCATGCTGGATCGGCGGTCGGTTTTTATTGTAGCGCGTATGGTTTCCTGTTCGACAATTCCTAAACGTGGCAAGGTGTTCGCAGTTGTAATTGACACACATCGCTTTGTGGGTCTGAGGTTTCTGACAGGCCTGTGAGGCACGTTTACTATATGCGCAATAATTTGCTATATGAAAGTAGCGTTGGCAACGCTTGCGTTGTGGTGTGTCGTCTTTCGAGCGGAAAGTCTCGATTTGGGCTTTCGTATCTAACAGATTTCGTACGTCGTAAATCGACTCGATGGTTGGTCAAGTCGGTAGGGTGACACAATACACCGGCTGGGGGATCAGCTTGTTCAACTTGTCGTCTCTGGTCTTGAATTCAAGGGCTGTGGCCTACGGAAACCCGATAGCATGTACTTCTTTCTCCGCTCTCTTCTCCGTCACCTCTGCAGGGATATATTTCACACTTTCTGCTCCCTATCTGTTGGCAGTTCGTGGGTGAAAAACAGTATTTCGCTGCTTGGTAAAAGCGCAAGCTCAAGCGGTGGTCTTTTAGTGTTTCGAAGTGGTATTTGATTGTCTCCTTTATAGATCGCTTTGATAGGTCCTTTGACGTGGTTTTGGGTTGAGCATACTGAGTAAGGTAGTGTTCGATACATTGTACTGATAGTTGCAGAACATATACCGATGATGTCTTTGTTGGTTGCGTTTGTGCTGGTACGGTATCGGAAAACATTCCTACCGCGTCTGCCGGCACTGTCACATGCATTTCTTTCGCTCTCAAGTGGCAGAGGGGCAAATTTGTTTGCAGGAATCTGTCTCTTTGTTGCATCGTCCGCCTCTGGTGAGTTTTTCGGCTTCCTGCTTGCACGCTTTCGGTCCACTAGTTGGAAACCATCCAAATGTCCTCAGTGGCTGGGCACTCTCTACCTTTGTCTGAGTCACCATGGCCCCATGCGTAGTCCTGCGGAGGTGTGCTTTCTTTCTCAAATGAACTGTTGCCCCCTTTTTGGTCTGAAGTTAACATTTCGCGCCACCTGGCAGCAACTCTGGGAAGCTGATCCCTCTGACGTCAGTCCTCATCGATGATGGGTCGTTCTAGGTCGTTTCTCGGTGTTGCGATGTTAATAAGAGCTTCAGAGTAAATTAACAAAGTAACAATACTTCCTGTGCCACCCTACCTGTCCCTAATCTGAACCATGGAGGGCACGGGCTTACCGGCTGTGGTTGGGGCGCGGTGCCATCGTCATCCTTTACCTAGCGATGCCTGAATGTGATGCAGGGTGACAATTATTGAATTATATAAAGTAAAATCGTCATAACTTCTGAACGATTCGCCTTAGGACGTTCAAAGTGCACTGTTTTTCACGGGGCATGATGGGAATGAACATGCTCATCCGCATGTGTCTTGCTGTCGTCGATCATTTGCGCATGAAAATGTCACAGCACAGCGTGCCTGAGCGTATAGCGTATGTGAAGGCCTACTATGTGAGCAGTAACAGCCTAAAAGAGGCTCAAATGAAGTTTGTGACCGAATTCAAGCTAAAGACAACCGGTTCAACGGTGCTGACACTCAAGAATTTGATTCGCAAGCTTCAGAGAACGAGTAGTATTAGTGATTATAGTGTTCGCAATGTTGGTCGTACAAAACGAGTAAAAACGCCTGTAAACATCGAGAAGACACGCGCTGTGTTTCAAACCAGCCCCAGAAAACCGATGAGACGAGCTGCAATGTAGATGAGAATCAAGCAGGAGACACTGTGAGAAATTGTTGTTGATCTGCATCTCTTCCCACACAAAATTCAAACCCATCAGCCACTGAGCCCCAGGGCCATTGAATAGCGGCTGTGTTTCACCAATACTATTGTCCCTAGAACCGACGAACTTTGATATGAACCTGGTTTGTTTTAGCGACGAAGCCCACTTTCATTTGCGTGGATTCGTAAATAAGCATAACTGGCGCTTTTGGGAGACTGAGAATCCGCATTTCGTAATCGAGTTCACCCTCAAGAGGTGGCTGTGTGGTGAGCAATGTCCCAAATACAAAATAATCGGTGCGATATTCCTTGATGGCACGGTGACTACTGAACGGTACGTGAAGGTTTTGGAAGATAATTTCATCCCCATTATCCAGAGAGACACTGATTTCGATAAGATGTGGTTCATGCAAAACGGAGCTCGACCGCATCGAAGCAGGAGAGTGTTTGATGTTCTGGAGGAGCAGTCTGCGGATCATATTCTGGCTCTGGGGTACCAAGAGGCCACTAGCAAGGGCCTAGATTGGCTGTCCCCGGATATGAACACATGGGACTCCTTTCTATAGGGCTTTGTTAAAGACGATGTGTACAACAATAAACCCAAACCATTACTGAACTGAAAACAGCCATTCAGGGGGTCATCGACAGCATCGATGTTCCGACACTTCAGCGGGTCATGCAGAATTTCGCTATTTGTCTGCACCACATCATTGCCGATGACGGCAGGCATATCGAACATGTAATAACACAAATCCGAATATCTGTAGTGACGTTTACGTGTTGAATAAAAAGTGTGCATGCCGCAGTTTGTAACTAAATTAATTTTTTCATTTAGTTTAATAATTGTCATTCTGTATGTCTGAAGCCTGGGTCTTCATAATCGGTTGTCCGTCAGCCATACCCAAAGCTGTCGTAAACGAAGTGGCCGATGAGGCAGCCAGCGCGCTAAGCCCCTTCGAACGGCGATCGCCCAACTGCTCGGCTGCCTCTGCTGTGCGGGCGCTGCGGTGAGGTCTCATCGGCATTTCGCACTCGACTGGCGGCCTCGCCGCTATCATCCGGATATCTCTATCGTCACCGAAGTGTCATACCTTGCACGAGCAGTCATTCCCCTTTGTTGTCACTGAGATTTTAACACTGCCAGCTCTGGATCCCATGCTTTGATAAGTCGATATCCCGTGTCTCTATTCACCAGGTTTGTCGAGCTGCAAATCTCCACCGCGACTTGGGTAAAGCTCTCCCAGTGCGACGAGGTCAACGAGAGAATTTTTGTATTTTTCAAGTCCATACAGTGTCCCATACTGAGACAATGCTCGGTCACTACGGATTTCTCTAGTTGGTCCAGAGATTGTGTCGTCGGTGTTCGCTGCATCGTCCACCCAACGTGCGACGAGTTTGTCCAGTGTGTGACGTCCCACAGATACGGGGAATTTTATAGACAAAAGGCCTTCTTAAACCAAGATTGTCTCTGACTGGGCCTGAAAGGAGGACGGATTGCGCATTTTGCCCTTCCGTAATCTTTCTATTTTCGAAGAAACACGATCGGCGCAAGGCAAGAAGACCATTCCTCTTTATTCTCCACTGTCCTCCAGCTCGTCATGATGTCTAACACGCTCTGGGTATAATGCATGGCGAATCTCCCGTTCGGAAGACCCATCATGTAAACATACGGTAAGGAGATGGTGTAGCTCCTGGGATATGCTGAACATGATGTGGCTTGTGCTTTTGGACCAGCATTCTACCCACGCACATCACTTATGTTGTACAGGATGGTGACAGCCGGCGGCCTGTAAGTATAAGTCCTTATACGTTGGTTTACGGTACACAGAGGACCCAAAGTGCCATCCTCTTTTCTCTCCACTAACAAGTCCAGGAACGGTAGTTTGCCATTTTCCACCTCAACTTGATGTTCGAATGAAGAGAATTTAGGGGTCGCAAACATGAATCCAGCGATGCAGTGCCTCAGGGACAGATTACAAAAATGTTACCAACGTATCGCCGAAAGCACGTAAGTTTCAACTCTGCTGACTGGAGCGTATTTTCCCTCGATATCTCCCAAAAAATATTAGCCACATTGGGTGACCAGTCTGTTCAAGATGTCGGTCACAGAATAAAAAGTAAGTTGAAGTGAACACGTTCTTAAACAGATCAACAAGTTCCCCCTCCAGATTCTCGCCACTGAGCAACAGCGATTCTTGCACACGGCTGAGGGTTTATCACGCTACTAGTGCTCAGGAGGAGGTGCACTATACGCTACTTTTGCTTGGCGTCGTAGCTAGTTGCCAAACGCTTAGTTCGATATCTGTTCTTATAATTAGCTGTAATTCTTGCAGTTTTTTATGGAAGACCTAGTCTTTGATTTCCGCTATTTGACTTGAACGTTTTAGCCGATAATGTATGCTCATAATTTTAGCCTGATGTAAGTTATGTAAGGAACTTCTCTATTTCATGTACGAGGATAATCCCAAATGTAAGGTCTCCTATTTTTTTATACGCACATAGACCTGTTTATTTCTACAATGGTTTACCTCAGTTTACAGCTTGAACATTCAGCTATGCATTATTATAGACGCTGTGGCAGTTTTTGTATGCCCATGTCATACGAGCTCGCCGCCATGCTGTTCATAAAGTTATGAACCTCTTCTTTCACCTCGTCGTCGGAGACGAATCTCTGGGACCATAATTAGCGCTAACAGGTACTGTGAGACTCTGAAAAAACTCAAACGGCAATTCAGAACCGGAGAAGAGGAATGTTGAGCAAGGGCGTACACATTCTCCATGACAACGCTCGTCCATACATCGCTCTGCAAACCTTTGCTCTCCTGCAACAGTTTCAGTGAAACATAATCACCCACACACCCTATAGTCCTGACTTGTCACCCAGTGACTATCACATGTTCCCTAAGTTAAAAGAACATTTGGTCGGAAAGCAATTCAGTTCCGACGACGAGGTGAAAGAGGAGGTTCATAACTTTCTGAACAGCATGGCGGCGAGCTGGTATGACATGGGCATACAAAAACTGTCACAGCGTCTACAAAAATTCATCGACAAAAACGGTGACAATGTCAAAAAATAGCTAAATGTTAAAGATGTGATCTGATGTAAACCATTGTAGAAATAAATAGGTCTATGTACTTACAAAAAAATAGGAGACCTTACTTTTGGGACTACCCTCGTACTTCTGTTTACTGTTGCAATGTATTGGTTGTTTTAGATGTTTATTTTATGATATGTTTAAAACTTTGTAGTTGACTTTATTCCTTCTGAAGAAGGTACCCTAGTGATATTCAGACCAGGTCAAGGCTTATTACAATATGCTTCATGCAACCGATTGGCTGTATACATTATTTATTAAGAACTATGTAAGTGTAGAGTGCATGTGTTTAAACTAACGGAAATAGTATCTGCGGCATTTCAGAGATTTATTATGGTACTTATCCCCCTGGTACACCACACAGATCCGAATGTTGTTGAAGAAACAACGAAAAAAGCATTCATAATTTAAAAGAACACAAAATCTACAAGATTATCGATGTTTTACCGAGGCTGTAAACGTAGCGCGGACTTTAATGCGAGATACTTCAAATAGCCAGCGCAACTAAACTCTGTCTCGAAATCTGGCTGAGAATCGGATCCTAATGTCTCGTTCCCTCGCAAGAATTTGATTACATTCCTCTGATGTATGTCGATCTGTTGCTCCTACATATGGTTCCTTCTCGAACCTACGAAACGGGAAAACATCTAAGAGGCACACTGTAAACCTATCTATAATTCATTTTTGCTTTATTTCATCACGATAAACAATGTATTTCGTCCTCCTTAATCTGTGCCAGATTGATTATTAAGTAGCGTATCAGTTACTTTTCTTCATGTGTAGCATGGGTAGCAATGTTCTGCTTCTTTTGGCCTGCGGTCGTCTATCTGTTACCTTACTGCAACTGAAAAACATAAACCTTAGTGCTACAGTTTTTGCAGACTACTGTTATAAAACAGTATGGTTCGTTTGCCTATTTAAAGCTCTCGTGTTTACACAGAAATTCACGTACAAGCAACCCATTATTCATAATGCTTGTTTTACGTTAAATCTACTAGAGGAGCAAATGCCCATCTTGTACTGAAGCCTGACGTTTGGTGAGTTAAGATGGCGGTGTCAGGAAGTTTCTGTATACTACGATTTTCTGGAACTAAACGGCTGCAAACTTTACGAGGCCGTCTAAACGAGTTCTGCAGTTGAGTAAATATTTGAGTTCTAGTTGAGTTTAGCACTTAAATTGTAGAATTTTGTTACAAGAAGGACATCAGGTTACACATACACACGTTTAAAGCAGACTGTAGTCGTCTTAAGAACACTCAGATGAATAAAGACACTTATTATCAACGATAAATAACACGTCCTACTCAAAGGAACACTTTCATAACGAACATGCTATGCGAAGGAAAGCAGAAGTTTATCAAAACCGGCTAAAACTAGATTCATTAAATCCCTTAAAATATACTAAACTATTTAACCTTGCCGGTATTTCAGATATGAGAAACAAAAATGTAATTATTTAGATTTATGTAAGTACAGAAGCAAAAATACGAAATATGTTTCAAGCTATGCTTGCATTCAGACATTATTCTCCTTGTATCTTCCGTCCGTTGCACGAAAAATTATAGCCAAACACAACACATGTATTAACCACTACGTCAAAACTCGAAAGGTTACGTAGTTATATCAGTTTAACCCCATTTCTTACGACTGTTATCAGTAAATAAACAGCTGTTTATAAGCTCTTTCCGTCTGGCGTTATATTGCGGTTCCAAAGAGTTGGCTTTAGCAAACCAAAGTTACTGTACACGGTACTCCCAGCGTAGTAATGTACACCTGTTGTCAAATCATAGCGTCGTACGAAGTTATTGCTACAGTCTTGTTTTCCAAAGATAATGGATACATTAAAAGGTTTTATACTTTAATGGATTACACTTATTTTTACTTTGTCACAAAAGTCTAAACCAGGAACATCAATAGTTGGAGTAAGAATTATGTTTTGTATTCCATTTGTTTACTGTTTTGTTGCAAACCTATTTTTTCTGCTGGTATTGGAACTGAATATGAGAGAAATGTGTAATGAATTGAAGATTTTTATGGATTTATCACAGTTGCTTCTAAGAGAAAAAAAATGAAGAATATAATCGACTCACTGTTTACTTCGTCATTAAGAACTTTTTAAAATTTTTCTGCAGTGTAAAAAATTTTCTAATTCCTTCGATAAATCCATTGCATATGATTTATGTTCTGCGTATTTTATGTTTGTTGCCATGGCGCGTTTTGTGAACTGGTTATGTTTGTAACTGTTGATAGTTGTAGTGTTTAACGTATCTAGTATCAATATTGCTGCCTGTTTGTCCTACATTGTACCTCGAGGAAGTTTCACATGTGACTTTGTATATTCCTGAAAATAAGAATTGATCAGTTCTTTTATTTTTATTTTTTTGGATCTGAATTATTTTCGTCTCTAGTATACTCTCTGTGGAAATGGCTGCCTTCACATTATTTGACTCAAGTCATTACTTTTTTTTTTTAATCTTACCCACGAAAGAAGTGGTAGCCACTTATTTAATTTTACCTTTAGTTGCTCCACGGAGTCAATAATTTCTTCCTTTCCTTATGCATTTTTTCCATCATTCACGGAATCACTACTTTCCTGCAGATTTGATTTGTTTCTAAATTTCTTCTTTCATTGAGGTGGGGAAGTCATTTGCCAATGGAATTTGCTTAGTCGTGTAGAGTTCCTTATCCCTGTTGTCTTTGTTCAAATCAATGTCGTTTTCTCTTCTACCAACATTTCTCATGAAACATACCTGTGTATATCTGGATGATATAATGCGTTACGAAATTGTGCTGGAAATGGTCTTTTTCCTGCATATCTTGAAATTGTGCCTACACGAAAATTTAGGAAATCAGCGCTATTATTTTTTAGATAAGATTTATTTTATTGTGTTCATTACCAAATAAATTTTTGATGTTAGTGGTATTATTGTTACCATTTTCGAATAAAATGAAAAGAGATTCCAAAATTTTTTGCTGATTGCGTTCCACAACTTTGATAAATCGTGGAATTCACATCGTGTGACACCTAAATTTTCTGTTTAATTTATTATACAAAAGCTTAAGATCTTAGTTGATGCCTTTTGTCGTATTAAAGCGTCATTTACGTATATTTTATGGGACATTACGTTTTTTGGGGCAGAGTTCCTGGTTGCTGAATTTTTCCTATTCTAGTCGGTAACATAAAAAGTCTGCTGTTGTGCCAGATATGGAGGAGTCCACGGCTAGCCCATCTAATTGTTTATAAATTATTATCGCTGAATGCAGAGCAACTGTATTTAAGGATTAGTATCAGCAAGTTCACAAGTTGTGCAACTTCTGCTCATGAACGTAATTTGTTCTCCAGTTATAGTTCTGTACAGTTGCGATGGCTTATTTAACAGAGATACTGGAGTAAATTTTTTTGATATCGTGTGATAGTGGATATCCAGGTATAAGGGGATAGTTAGACAATGTGGAATACCGGCATTTCTCTTGTGTTAGGAGCTCCTGCCTTTTGGAAACGTTTTATGCTATTTCTGTGGCCTCACATGATGCTCTGTACTGACTTTCAGTCGCTTGCCAGAACAGATTTGGTCGCTGTTCAAGGAAGTTTGTGTTTCAGTTTTGTAAAGTCCTGCAGTTAAGTTTTCAAAAACTTGTATTAGTTACTATATGTGAGTTTTATCATTTAGCTTCAGAATAATGTACATTAGATAATATGGACCGATCGTTTTGTAGTTTGCGACTTTTTCTCTACGAATACCTTTAAAAGTTGGCCTATTGAGTTATATGGGAGGTATTAACTCTGATGCAACTACTCTTTCTTCTTGTAAGTCCATTCGTTGTTTATCGAAAATTTCGTTTTAGCTTTGGAGGTAGCAGCACCATTAAAAAATGGATACTCAACAGCGGTATAGAAGCTAGGACATGATCTACAAGAGCCCTGTCTCCATAAAAAAAGTCACATAGAGGTCGAAATAAGAGCTGAGCAGGAGCCAAAAGCAACTAAAGCTCTGAATTCGAAAACTCACAATGGAAGAAATGAGAAACCTGCCAAGGAAAAGAAGAAACAGAAACTTTTCAAATCATTCAAATTTATTTCGAAGGATGACTCGATTGGTGATAATGACTGTTTCAGTTCTGATGTGTCATCTGAAATGTACATGAACCGATCTATCTGGGTGCGGCGTTTTGCGAACTGGTACTCTGTGAATCCATCTCGATTGTGAAAGCGCAGAGGAGGAGGATTTTGTTTGATTTATCCAAATAAAGGAAGTTAAGTTGCCTTACTAAGATGCAAAACTGTATTGTGAATCGTGTTACACTGTTAAGCCACAGAGTAGAAAAGGGGAAGAAATTAAAATTTTTCTTAAGTTCACATTAACGCTGCCTCAGGTGTCACCGGGCAGAGATGGTAGATGGTGACGTAGCTATGGAGCAGAAAGAAACAATTAACACTATAAGATGGCACTCTATGTGAGCACACGTTGCTAAATCAGTACGAGTCGCCAGGACCAAGCTACACTTCCGAGAGAGAGAGAGAGAGAGAGAGAGAGAGAGAGAGAGAGAGAGAGAGAGAGAGAGAGAGATATTCGTTAACTCTTATCTGAAGCAATAAGCTTTACCTTCGTTACAATACCTCTTTTCAGGGATTTGATGCAGTTAAGAGCCATTTGCAAATTGTTAAGAAAACACAGTCGCACGAGAGCCACTGGTAAAGAAGCTGGTCACATTTGGTCATAACGAATAGAGCTGCTAGCTGTTCTCAAAATGACGACAAATATCCACAACTTGCCACTCTGGGATGTGGCACAGGCCGCCACTTACTACGTTGCTGATGGGGAGATTGAGTCTTTTGTTACGTCTGCCACAAACGGCCCCTGCCATGCGGACTACACTCAAGACACCCCTGTGTACCATATAACATTCACAAGCACTTGCAGGCGCAACCAAGAGAAAACCAATTCTTCAAAACAAACAGAACTTGCTAGAGACTAATGCGAACCTTTTTCTGCAGAGGTCGCCTCACAGATACAGGGAAAATTGGAGTACTCCGCCGGCCTCCGCCGGCTTTATAGAGCCGGCGCAGCAGCAGTACAGCCAGTTCCTCGCCAAGCTAGGACCAGCTCCGACGGACTCCACCGACGCCCTTGATGAATGGTCGTCTACAAGTTATTTTTTTCTGTGTGTGTATAGTGATTGTTCGAGAAGTGTAGTTAAGTTTCAATAAACGACATTATACTGAGTGTTCTACAATAATGAGTATTTTTCATCTTCCAACACATCTCGTGATGCTTATGGCTCTAACATTAAAGTCATTTCTGGGTAAGAGGGCCATCTGGCGTCTCTGCTTGTGATCATTGCTATGGAACTTCCAAGAGCCAAGGACCTACCTGTCCAGTGGGGCCAGGATCAGCCAACTACACAACTTCTGACAGTAAGTTACTTCCTGATGGCCGGTCGGGGTGGCCGAGCGGTTCTAGGCGCTACAGTCTGGAACCGCGCGACCGCTACGGTCGCAGGTTCGAATCCTGCCTCGGGCATGGATGTGTGTGACGTCTTTAGGTTAGTTAGGTTTAAGTAGTTCTAAGTTCTAGGGGACTGATGACCTCAGCAGTTACGTCCCATAGTGCTCAGAGCCAATTGAACCATTTGAACTTCCTGATGGGTGATGGTGGTCTTCCGGAGAAGGATCAAAAACGCTGTAACATGGCGTGGAAGGCACTCAAGTTACAGCTTCGCCTGCAGACTGGCACACAGCAGCCCGTAAGACTTAAGCCGTAACGCTGGTGTGGCGCCCATGGCGATCGGGCAGCTAACATGACTACAGGATTGAGCGAAATTTCACGGTGGTACTGGAATGAGGTGTGAGCAGAGGCTGACAGGAAGAACAGAACTGAAGATCTGAACGAATAAATATTAACTTGTTAATCACGTCTACAGGTTCCACAACACAAGCCTGACAAATTAAAGGTGTCTTTGCTCGAAATTCCTACAACATTAATGTATTGACTAAGTCTCTACAGGATTTATTTTTGCCAAATTAAGTTTGTTTCCTATTTTATAAGCCCTCTGTTACTTATATTTTTGCAAATTACTTGTTAACAAGCTATAACTGTTAACAAAAAATTACAAAGTGAATTCGTTTTTTGCCGGCCGGAGTGGCCAAGCAGTTCTAGGCGCTACAGTCTGGAACCGCGCGACTGCTACAGTCGCAGGTTCGAATCCTGCCTCGTGCGTGGATGTGTGTGATGTCCTTAGGCTGGTTAGGTTTAAGTAGTTCTAAGTTCTAGGGGACTGATGACCACAGCAGATAAGTCTCATAGTGCTCAGAGCCATTTGAACCATTTTATTCGTTTTTGTTTTGGTCACTTTAATTATTTCGGTAGTAAGTTATAAACGGTATCGCTTGATACACGAACCTCTTATGTAATTTATTATTTTATTATTACAACAGTTTTTTACCTCATAAAATTCGAAAAAATAGAGCAGTTGTCAGTGGTATGGGAATGGAGAGTAATGGTGAGTCCCCGTGTTTTCGGGAATACCTCTTACGATCATATTTTATGCTACGAGATCTCCGCTGTCACTTCAGCTCATTCCGTGTCTAGCCGTCACACGAGGCGATGATTTACGAGAAGAGCTGCCTGCAGTATAGAACCGACCTCACGAACACCGGTTTCACCCGTAGGTACGATCGGAGAGAAACAGTCGCTACCGCAGGGCGGTGTCAGCGTTTTTGGCCGAAGGCAAACAGGCCGGGCGGAGAACACTCGCCAAGAGAGTCGGAACCGCGCCGCGCCGCGCCTCTCGGAGGGCTGGCGCGAGACAGAGCAAACAGCCTGAGTGTGCCGCTCCCGGTTGGCCGGCGTCGCCGTAAAAAAGCTCTGCGGTGCACAGTGGCAAGTGGCACGGGGCGCGTTTTTGCACTAAGAGCCCACTGCACGCCACGCGGCGCGGCCCGGCCCGCAAACGTGCCTGCACCGCATTAGCACACTGGCTCGCCTCCACTCGCCCGCTGGCCGGACGCCGTTGTTTTTGCGCCAGCTGCTGCTGCTACTGCATCCTATAATCACTGTTGGTCGAACCTCATTTGCAGAGCCGTCGCTCTACCGTGTAACCGCACGCCCCCGCTCGCAGCGCCGCGTCGCGGACAAACAAGCAGGTAACCCGGGGGCGCTCGCAGCTGTTAACTGCGTCGCTACGCCGCCGGCTGGGCGCTCGGTTTCCCGGAAACCACCTCGCTCGCGCCGCCCTGCTGTTGCCGATTGCACAGTGGGATGCTGTTCTTCTTCCCGCTCTCACAGCGAGTACTGTATCGCCGTGTGTAACGGGAAGAGGTGTTTTTCGCAGGAGCTGCAGCGTTTTCCAATTTTGCTCACAGGGTGACAGACACTGCAGGACCCAATGACGCGCTACTGACAGCGTTAGAGCTATTTATTATTTAATTTAAATGCCAGTAATTCAAGCCCCCCTTAATATCGTACAATCCCAAATCTCCATCTCCCATCGATGTACGAGGGATGTTCAGTAAGTACTGCAACACTTTTCCTTCTAGGCCAATTTCAGTTTAAGAAATGCGAAATTTGTTGTGGGACATCGTGGAATAGTCCTCTTTCCGCCCCTATACTTTCATGAAGCTTCGATAGGTGGCGGCCCTGTACGTATACGTAACATTTACCTAACGGAGGTGCGTTGCAAGCAGAGAGCTGTGATTGGGTGTCCTTTAGTTGAAAACTAGGGCATCGCAGATATTCTTAGTCTGGCAAATGAACAAAAGCACGGAGAGTCGCAGGACGAAGCGTAACAGGGCAGCACAGACCTGTCCGATCTCTCGCGTGCCGGCCGGCTGCACACAGTTGTGACTCCTGCAACATTGGAACGTGCGGACACTCTCATTAGAGGTGGTGCACGGATCACAATCAAACACCTCGCTGCTTAGCTGAACATCTCTGTTAGATAGAAAAATATTTCGGTAACTGCACGAGGAAACGCAAAATCAGATATCAACTACCGGCTTTATACCATTGCAGATGCTTTTATTATGTAATTGTACCTGTTCATTAAGAATGGGACCATCATTACGAGAAAGATGTTTAAAAATTTCTAAGTCTTCGAGAACGTCTAATCTGCTGCATTTTTCTTCTCAGTGTCCAAAGTGTTGATATCGTGAACAGCTTTGGGTACGTGACTTGTAATCAAAAATTTGTTCGACAAAAGACGAAATTCTTTAAGATTTTCTTTGCATTTGACTGTAAGGCACGTTCTGTTTGTCCTATATAGTAAGAAGAGCAACTGTCGCAAAAGATCTTATAGACACCAGAGTTTTTCAAAGAGGAACAGATCGATTTTAAATTGTGAATAAAAAATTTTCAAACTAGTATTAGTTGAAAAGGCGATATTACAGTTGTATTAATTACGAAGAAGGCGTTGAATCTGATAGGAGATGGGCCCCAAGAAAGGAATAGAACTTCTTCTTTTGGTTGGACTCAATTATAGAGGTGCCGAGTGTAGTAACTCTTTTAACAGTTTTCTTTTTAAGCATGTCGTCAACTATGGCAGCCCCGCTGACTAAATTTATTGACTTGACCCCAACAGTAGAAGAAAATAAAATCTCTTTTAATGTTTTTCACAAAGAAAAATATGCCCACCAGATCGTACCTGCTTCTTCTGTGCACACACAATCTCATGAAAACGCTTTTTTGGATCAAATGGCTCTGAGCACTAGTGGACTTAACTTCTGAGGTCATCAGTCCCCTAGAACTTAGAACTACTTAAACCTAACTAACCTAAGGACATCACACACATCCATGCCCAACGCAGGATTCGAACCTGCAACCGTAGCGGTCACGCGGTTCCAGACTGTAGGGCATAGAACCGCTCGGCCACAGCGCCCGGCTAAAAAAACTTTGTTTCACTCTGATATTCACAGAGCTACTTCTATTCCTGTCTAGAAATAAAAATTCGAGGAAGAAATTAGTTTGATCAAAACTATAGCAGTTAATAACGTATACGAACCTGCTATAGCTGACGACATCCTAAAAGAAAAAATGTTTTCTATTCCTTTCTTTTGGCTATTGTTTTCACATTCTCTGTATACTTAATCAGTTTCTTAGTTACTTGTGTCCTCAGTATATTCTCTCACTAACAAGGGGAGGCCGCCAATTGTGAAATTCATATTCGATTCGTACTGCGCATAATAAAAGCTCATGGCCAGAGTTGTAATGTGGCAAAGCACCAAGATGCACTTCTCAGCTGTTGTCGAGAATATATATATATATATATATATATATATATATATATATATATATATATATATGTGTGTGTGTGTGTGTGTGTGTGTGTGTGTATGTATGTATATATAACTATTAATGAATTGCTTATGCATGTTGGTGAAAGCGGATCGCTCTGCAATTGTACCGCCTCCATTTTTGCGTTTGTTTAACAGGGTGTACCAAAGCTCTCACGTCCGCACTGATTTTCGACGATGTTATAAGTTGCGCTAGGGACCGCATCTACCTTCTTTCGAAGTTATCAGGCAACTACGCTGTTATGCGGCGGCTCGTTTCGGCCCATTCAACATCTGTCCTTCAAGTGTAACGAGCGAGTAACGGAGTTTATATTTCATACCTGCCACAGCAAATTTGTGTTCGTGGGGTTTCCATTATAATTCGAACGTTTGACTTACGCTATACGTATTCGTTTCGGAATATCGTTTCTACGTCTTCCGTTAGCTATACGCGGTTAACATTATGAAGACAATTAATAACATTTGTGAAATACAACTTTGTTTGCGGAAAACATAATGATGTTCGAAGTCGCCAGTTTTTTCACTACAAACGACTTTCAACAACTTATTATATGCATAATTGTCGCAACTGATTATCGGGAAGTTTATATATATATATATATATATATATATATATATATATATATATATATATATATCTGTGTGTGTGTCTCTGTGTGTGTGTGTGTGTGTATATACACACACACATTTGAATTACAAAAAACCAATACTAAAAAAAAACAATTTAAAAAAATCTTGCATAGCGCGAGATTCGATCCCGCGATCTTCGGAGTACGAACCCGAGCGCTTACCGCTGCGCCACGACGCTGTAGAAAACTATAAATCGTAGAGAGTATTTCACCGCAACGGTTTCTTTTAACTGTCCATTTTCTCGACAACGGCTGAGAAGTGCATCTTGGAGCTTTGCCACATTACACCTCTGATCATGAGCTTTTATTATGCGCAGTATGAATTGAATCTGAATTTCGCAATTGGCGGCCTCCCCTTGTAAGCCATGAATTTGTAATTCATGCAACGTCCAGCCAGCCGCGTCAGCTCAGCTATCGTGCTAATGCTTGGTCAGGAGGTGCGTTTGTGACGCAGCTTGCGCTACTCAGTACTTTGCTGTGTTGGTGCGAGATGGGGGAGTGTTGTCATTTACTCCGTTATTAGCTTGGACATATCTGCCGTAAGCGAGGGCCACGTCCATGGGGCAGCATCGCCGGTGCTCAGCGCAGGGTACGACTGAGCTGGGGGCGGTGCCCGGGGTGACTGAGGCGAACTATGCTTGGAGGTGTGATCAGCAGAGCAGAGGATGCAGCGACAACAACATGGGCCTCCGCCGAGAGATATGGCACCTGTGGCTGACGAGTGGTGGTGAGGTGCCGAGGCCGTATTGGGGCGTCGGCTCGGCCCATCTCAATCAGTGTAGCAGGCGGAAGGTGTAGCAGTGGCTGCAGTTCCAGCTCTGGGGTTAACAGGTGCGGATGACGGCAGTGAGCTGGTGGGCAGCCAATAATGGGAAGCGTGCCACAAGGCCGGTACGCCGAGGAGCTGAGCCCAGGACTTCATGAACAGTTAGCAGGGTACTTGGTTGTTATGTAGACGCAAGCCGCCCAATGGAGCGATTGAGCTCTTTTCCCGATCTAGACGATTGCAATTCGAATCGAGACGAAGGCAGGGAATTCCTAATTACCAGAGGAGACAAGCAAGATACATACAATTTTTTGGTGACTGGTTACTGCACCATTTTAACTTCGTTTGAGTACATCTTTAGTTCCTCCATGCTGAAGCTCCAAAAAGAGTAAGTTCTGGAGTCGGTCAGGTCGAGTCAGCGACCCATGTGCTGAGTGGACCAACATCTCTTCCGCTTCACAGCCTTGTACGCTATGAAAGCAGGCCCGTCACCAGAAAGTACTGCAACCCACCCGCCTTCCATTTACGACAGCCGCTCATTGCTTCTATTCCCCATTATTAGGGACCACACACACCGCATAAACAGCACTATTACCGGAAAGTCAGCGTGGAGAGCAACATTGAACCCCCACTCGAACCATTCCATCAGCACTCGAAAACCTGGGTAATTGTGTAACGCTGAGCCTTTGCTGCTCAGCGCTGTGGCAATGTTGCAACACGCACCTTTTACTGCTGGGAAACGAACTTCTGCATGGCAGCTAATCATCTGGGCGCCAGGGCAGTCCGCACTTCGCTGTCGTCCATCTAGTACGACGTGATGGTCCATCCATCCCTGTCCTCGCCGTGGTGTTCAACAAACAGTCCTTATGCTGAAGGCACTGGAGCGCTTGCAGCCTCCGCCGTTGGCCACACCTTCTGCCGACGCACTAGGAGCGGGACGCACCTGCAGCAGCCGTCGTCCGATGCATTCGGAAACGCCGTGATATTCATGTTTTCCTCCGTGGATACTTGGAGTTTCGTGCCGATGATTGTAAATAACCCTTAATGAGAGTTATTGTAATCAAGATCGAACCTTTTTCGGCTGCACAGGCCAGCCGCTGTGGCCAAGCAGTTCTAGGCGTTTCAGTCTTGAATCGCGCGACTGCTACGATCACAGGTGTGAATCCTGCCTCGGGCATGCATGTGTGTGATGTCCTTAGGTTAGTTAGGTTTAGTAGTTCTACGTTCTAGAGGACTGATGACCTCAGCTGTTAAGAGCCATCTGAACCATTGTTTTGAAGACGCCAGCCCTAGATCACAACCCGCAAATGGGGAAAATCAGCTGATATAAGAACTTCTGCAGGTCAGACAGTTATGGCCTGGGGCCTGGGAAGAAGCATCTCAGAAATAACGGCTCTGGTGAACTGTTCGTATGCTACCGTTGTTAATATCTACGGAAAGATGTTGAAGCAAAGTGAAACCACGACTCATCACATAACGTGGATCTTCGGAGGCTTTCCCGATCCGTAAAGCAGGACAGGCTGATGTGACGACAGAGTATAGTGAAGGTGCAGGTACAATTGTTATGGAGCATGTGGTTCAGTGCATGTTACTGGACGTGAGGCTTCTTAGTCGACGAGACTACGTGTTCCCATATTGACACAACGATTACTATAGTGAATTACGATGTCGGTTGTCATGTCCGGGTAGGTCGTTATCCAAGCGCATGGCTGCTCAGTAGACGCAGGTCGGTGAGAGCAGTACTGTGCTATGGGGGGGGATGAACCTGGGATTTCATCCGACTTGTGGTGGTGATCGAAAGCGCCATGACTGTTGTGGACTACGTGAACGTTATTACGGACCCGCTGCTATATGTCATCCTCGACAGCGACGTCATCTTTCATCACGATAACTACCGGTCTCACAACGCAAATCATGCTACAGTGGTTTGAGGAGCGTGACAATGAACTCACGTTGAGCTGCGCATGGACTACAGGTATCTACCTCATACATCCGGAAACCTACCAATGTTTTGTCGAATTCGTATCAAGTATAATCGGTGCAGTACGATGCCTATTTATTTCTCAACTCTGATCGGTCGAGGAATTAAAACTATTGTCCGGCAAAGCTTTGCGCATACATGATGTGCAGGGTCTCTGGTGTGCACGTCTATCGCGTCACGTCGCTATTTTGAGTTTTGAGTGCACGAGGAGCACTTAAAGGTGCCTAATAAATAGAGCCTCCCGCCAAGTATGAAGTGCTGCTAATTGGTTTCGCCTGACTTCATGCAACCTACACAATGTAACTATCATGCTTTTCTTCTTTGTGACAATTTTCGGTCGCACATTGCAGGTGCAACGAAGACGCTCTTGCAGGGTTTTCGATGAGAAGTATTTGTTCACCTACCACACAGCGCGGACTTGGCTCCCACTGATTTTAGTCTCTTCGCTTACGTGAACCGCTGGATCTCAGGACAGCAGTTTGACACAGACAGCAAGTTGCAGACCATCGTAGGGAACTGGCGGCTGCCTAATATGACGAGGGTACTGGAAAGATGGTATCACGTTAGGTGAAATGTCTCCCTCAGAAAATGTTGTATTGTCGGCAACTACAGCTGTAGAATTGAACCATGAGAACAAGCCCGCTTCAGCTGTATGACAAATCTTTACTACTGATGCAACTAGTTTCGCGGCATTAGAGCCATATCTTCAGGGATGCAGATTTATAATTTACTCCAAACGACAATAGGTAGATGACCCTACATTCTTTATCCCATTGTGATAAAACTGTTAGGCAAGAAAGGAAGAATGAATTGATTGTTGGTGTTAATAACGATCATCCTCCTTTACCTCCTCTGCATTACTGCAGATGACGTGTCACTGAGCGCATTTGTTCTGTGCATGCAGTACACGTGAGGCGCCTAGTTGTTTCCACTGCACTGTGTGGAAAACGAAGGTTCACTAACCTGCTGTCTTCAAGTTGATGTCCCCAGCGCAGAAAACAGCACGCAGGTCGTAGGTTCTGTATCTTGAGGCTGAAACTGACTTTTAGCGAGGATCTGTTCTGAAATAATGTATCACTTCTTTGGGATGCCACTCGCGTATTTTAATATAGCCACACGAGAAGACTACATGATCTTAATACCACACCTTCTTATACAGCAAAGTACATGATCAAACACAATGTTTACGAAAATGTATCTTTACACTATTTGTGGCACGTGTCTGTGCCTGATGACTACCGGAGTGTATCTTTTAATACTGAATACTGGCAAACACATCCTGCGACAGACAACATGTCTGTTCTTCTCGACTGCCTAATCCTGAGTGACGAACAGCCCGAAACGCACCAGAAAAGGCTTGACCCGAACGCTTCCGAAGTGCTTAGTCTGCAATTTCGTCAGTCTTTTGTTTTGTTTTTAATAATTCTAAAATCACTGATTGATAGTCAGCTGTGGAGAGATATTTATATTAAAAAGTGAAGTCATTCCAATGAATAGTTTAACTAGTAATAATAACTATAACGTTTTGGCGCCCTTGCTCCGAACACAGCAGCCAATCACAGAGCAGTAGCATTATGCAGGCGGTCTTTCTCACGGGAATGGTACGGAATCTCACATGTGTCACAGGTACCTCACACCACATTTCGTCATCTATATACTTATTGCATCTCCACTGCTCTGGGGACAGCTTCTTGGAGCCTAATATGATGGCTGACTAAGCCAGAAATATTACACTCTTTAACTGTAAAAAGGATCGGTGGCCCACTTTCAAATAAAGCAGAATGAAGGGAAGCGATACAGGAAAACTAAGGCTTAAAATCGTCGTGACAACCTGAGGTCCTCGTTGACAACGCGAGGTCCACATTGATGACCTCAGGTTGTCACGCCAATATTAATTATTAGTTTTCCTGTACCTCTACGATGTTTTCTTCTCTCTGTTTTATTTCAAATGGGACCACCCTCCTCCTAAGAAGTTTTATCACAATGGGGCAAGGAATGTTGGGTCATCTACTGCTTTGGAATGAATTATGAATCTGTATCCCTGAACATGTGGCTCTAACGTCGCGAAACTAGTTGGGAAGGTAATAAGGATTTATAATATAACTAAATCTGTCTTATTCATCACATGAATTTCTAAGTCGGCGCAGCGACTATGTAGAGAACTAGCTGGAAGGTGTAATTAAATATTGTGAGTAAAATGCTTTTGACTTCACTGTGGTTTTCATCTCGTAGCCGATCACAGGTTGGGAAAAAAATAGCCTTCGTATTTCGTTCCAAAGGTGGAAGAATGTGTTATTAATCAGGTGGCCACAATGATTTTGGTCGTCATTGTGCAATGGCTACATCGACTACGTCATTGTCATGAAATTAAGACAATCTGGTGCAGTGTTAGCAGAATTGCAGACTTTTAGATCTTGGGGGTAATGCTCTTCCGTCAGGAGGAATAGCAGACGTCTGATGTGAGGTGCTGTATGCTCAACATACATACAACAGAGATGAAACTTTCCTGGAGAGCCCACTTTATTTCCCGAATACTCTGCCTGAAATTTTGTGCCGGTCTCGTCTGTGCCCGCGACGTTAACTGCGCCGCCCTCTCCCTGGAGGACTGCTACTGCCACGCCCCCCTCGCAGCCAGAAACCCATCCCGGCGCGGCAGTTTTCACGCTTCATCTGCGCCCAAACTGTCACTGAGATATCGGGCGCGGCCTCTTCTGCATTCCGCGCGCCGCCGCCGAAGCCCCGCAGAGCCGCAGCCACCAAATAAGATCGCAGCCCACGCAACGCGGGCCTCGCCGCTCTGCCACATCCCCCGCAGCCTCACTCCACCCCGCCCCGCAACAGATATTTCAATTTTCCGCTATAAGCAAATAGCGCGCGCTCTTCCTGCCAGATATTTTCTCCCGACGCCGCCTCCGCCGCGGTCAGACCAAGTTGTTGCAACTCCCACCGACTCTGCGGTGCTCCAAACCACTCGCTTTTATTTCTGTTCCGCAAATAAAAGAGGAGTTACCTCCCCGGCCACAGATCGCTCCGGAACAAAAGCACCTTACGCCAGGCAACTGAATCTCCATTTCGCAGCATCACATTCGGTACTAATGTTGGATTTGCTGGAGATCAGTTCCCTTTTACTCGTAAAATAATTACCTTCCACTGTTATTACTGACACCTTTTTACAAAATACCGGGAAAAGTAATATACTCAAGACTATTCTCATATTTAATTAGAAACGATATATTAAGCATATCACAGTTTGGATTCCAGAAGGACTGCTCGACTGGGAATGCTAGTTATACATTCACCCATCATTTCCTGTCATTAGGCTTCTGCCTGGTTTGATATGGCTCGCTACAAATTCCTCTCCTCTCCAAGCCTTTTCATCTCAAAATATCACTTGCAACCTACGCCCTCAGTTATTTGCTGGATGTATTACAACGTTGATTGGAATACTCTCTTTCATATTCTGAAGGTGGCAGGGGTAAAATACAGGGAGCAAAAGGCTATTTACAATTTGTACAGAAAGAAGATGGCAGTTATAAGAGTCGAGGGGCATGAAAGGGAAGCAGTGGTCGGGAAGGAGTGAGACAGGGCTGTAGCCTATCCCCGATGTTATTCAATCTGTATATTGTGCAAGCAGTAAAGGAAACAAAAGAAAAATTTGGAGTAGGAATTAAAATCCATGGAGAACAAGTAAAAACTTGGAGGTTCGCCAATGACATTGTAATTCTGTCAGAGACAGCAAAGGACGTGGAAGAGCAGCTGAACGGAATGGACAATGTCTTGAAATGAGAATATAAGATGAACATCAACAAAAGCAAAACGAGGATAATGGAATGTAGTCGAATTAAATCGGGTGATGCTGATGGAATTAGATTAGGAAATGAGAAGCTTAATGTGGTAAATGAGTTTTGCTATTTCGGGAGCAAAATAACTCACGATGGTCGAAGTAGAGAGGATATAAAATGTAGACTGGCAATGGCAAGGAAAGCGTTTCTAAAGAAGAGAAATTTGTTAACATCGAGCATAGATTTAAGTGTCAGGAAGTCGTTTCTCAAAGTGTTTGTATGGAGCGTAGCCATCTATGGAAGTGAAACGTGGACGATAAATACACTCCTTGGAAATTGAAATAAGAACACCGTGAATTCATTGTCCTAGGAAGGGGAAACTTTATTGACACATTCCTGGGGTCAGATACATCACATGATCACACTGACAGAACCACAGGCACATAGACACAGGCAACAGAGCATGCACAATGTCGGCACTAGTACAGTGTATATCCACCTTTCGCAGCAATGCAGGCTGCTATTCTCCCATGGAGACGATCGTAGAGATGCTGGATGTAGTCCTGTGGAACGGCTTGCCATGCCATTTCCACCTGGCGCCTCAGTTGGACCAGCGTTCGTGCTGGACGTGCAGACCGCGTGAGACGACGCTTCATCCAGTCCCAAACATGCTCAATGGGGGACAGATCCGGAGATCTTGCTGGCCAGGGTAGTTGACTTACACCTTCTAGAGCACGTTGGGTGGCACGGGATACATGCGGACGTGCATTGTCCTGTTGGAACAGCAAGTTCCCTTGCCGGTCTAGGAATGGTAGAACGATGGGTTCGATGACGGTTTGGATGTACCGTGCACTATTCAGTGTCCCCTCGACGATCACCAGTGGTGTACGGCCAGTGTAGGAGATCGCTCTCCACACCATGATGCCGGGTGTTGGCCCTGTGTGCCTCGGTCGTATGCAGTCCTGATTGTGGCGCTCACCTGCACGGCGCCAAACACGCATACGACCATCATTGGCACCAAGGCAGAAGCGACTCTCATCGCTGAAGACGACACCTCTCCATTCGTCCCTCCATTCACGCCTGTCGCGACACCACTGGAGGCGGGCTGTACGGTGTTGGGGCGTGAGCGGAAGACGGCCTAACGGTGTGCGGGACCGTAGCCCAGCTTCATGGAGACGGTTGCGAATGGTCCTCGCCGATACCCCAGGAGCAACAGTGTCCCTAATTTGCTGGGAAGTGGCGGTGCGGTCCCCTACGGCACTGCGTAGGATCCTACGGTCTTGGCGTGCATCCGTGCGTCGCTGCGGTCCGGTCCCAGGTCGACGGGCACGTGTACCTTCCGCCGACCACTGGCGACAACATCGATGTACTGTGGAGACCTCACGCCCCACGTGTTGAGCAATTCGGCGGTACGTCCACCCGGCCTCCCGCATGCCCACTATACGCCCTCGCTCAAAGTCCGTCAACTGCACATACGGTTCACGTCCACGCTGTCGCGGCATGCTACCAGTGTTAAAGACTGCGATGGAGCTCCGTGTGCCACGGCAAACTGGCTGACACTGACGGCGGCGGTGCACAAATGCTGCGCAGCTAGCGCCATTCGACGGCCAACACCGCGGTTCCTGGTGTGTCCGCTGTGCCGTGCGTGTGATCATTGCTTGTACAGCCCTCTCGCAGTGTCCGGAGCAAGTATGGTGGGTCTGACACACCGGTGTCAATGTGTTCTTTTTTCCATTTCCAGGAGTGTAGTTTAGACAAGAAGTGAATAGAGGCTTTCGAAATGTGGCGCCACAGATGAATGCTGAAGATTAGATGGGTAGATTACATAACCAATGTGGAGGTATTGAACAGAATTTGGGGAGAACAGAAATTTGTGGCACAACTTTACTAGAAGGCATCGGTTGGTAGGACATATTCTGAAGCATCAAGGGATCACCAATTTAGTATTGGAGGGCAGCGTGGAGGGTAAAAATCGTAGAGGGAGACCAAGAGATGAATAAACTAAGCACATTCAGAAGGATGTAGGTTGCAGTAGGTACTGGGAAATGAAGAAGCTTGCACAGGATTGAGTAGCATGGAGAGCTGCATCAAACCAATCTCTGGACTAAAGACCACGACAACAACATTACAATTCTATGTTCCTATACAATTTTTACCCTCTGTAGTTCCTCCTAGTACCATATAAATAATTCCCTGATGTCTTAACAGATATTCCTTTTGTCAGTGTTTTCCATACACTCCTTTCCACACCGATTCTAGGGAGAATCACCTCATTCCTTATCATTCCACATACTTTTCAACATTCTTCTGTAGCACCATGTATCAAATGCATCGATTACCTTTAGTTCAAGTATTCTACATCTAGCCTGTACATACATACTTCGCAAGCCACCGTACGATGTGTGGTGGAGGGTACTCTACACCATTACTAATCATTTTCTTACTTGTTACACTCGCAAATAGAATAAGGGAAAAACTACTATCTGTATGCCTCCATATGACCCTTAATTTCTCTTAAGATATCTTCGTGGTCCTTACGCGCAATGTATGTTGGCGCCAATAGAGTCATTCGGCAGTCAGCTTCAAATGTCCGTTCTCTAAGTTTTGTCGTTTCTCGAAAAGAAAGTCACCTTCCCTCCAGGGATTCCCATTTGAGTTCCCGAAGCATATCCGTAACACTCACGTGTTGTTCGAACCTACCGGTAACAAATCTAGCAGCCCGCCTCAGAATTGCTTCGATGATTCCTTTCAATACAATATAGTACGGATGTCAAACACTCGAGCAGTACTCAAGTATAGGTAGCACCAGCGTCCTATATGCGGTCTCTTTTACAGGTGAATCACTCTTTCCTTAAATTCTTCCAATAAACCAAAGTCGACCATAAGCCTTCCCTATCACATTCTCACATGCTCGTTCCATTTGATATCGCTTTGCAACTTTACGTCATGCAGGACACTAAAATACTGTAACCGAACATTACACCGTCCTTCCTCCAACTCATCCGCATCAGCATACATTTCTCCACATTTGGGGCATGCTGTGCTCCAAACATACATTTTCAGAAATATTTTCCTCAAACATTTGATACTAGTAGACTGCTTTTGGCCGGGAATGCCTTTTGGCAATGCCAGTCTCCTTTTTATGTCCTACTTTCTCCGTCTGTCACAGGTTATTTTGCTGCATATGTAGCAGAATTCCTTAACTTCATCTACTTCATGACCATCAATCCTGATGTTAAGCTCCTCAAAATTCTAATTTATGCTACTTCTGATTACTTTCATCTTTCTTTGATTTACTCTCAATCCATATTCTGTCTTCATTAGACTGTTCACTCCATTCAACATATCTTGTAATTCTTCTTTCACTCAGGATAGCTTTGACATCAGCGAATATTTTCGTTGATATCCTTTCATCTTCAATTTTAATCCCACTCTTGAACTTTTGTTTTACTTCCATCATTACTTCTTTGATATATAGACTGAATGGTATGGACGAAAGACTACATCCGTGTCTTGCATCCTCTTTAATCCTGGAACGTGATTTTTGGTGTTCCACACTTACTGTTACCTCTTATTTTTGTACATATTGTGTACTACCAGTCCCTCCCTGTAGCTTAGCCCTATCTCTCTCACGATTTGGAATATTTTGCAACATTTGACACTATCGAAAGCTTTTTCCAGGACGACAAATCCTATGAACGTATCTTGATATCACTTCAGTCTTGCTTCCGTTATCAACTACAACGTCAGAACTGCCTCTCTGTTGGTGCCTTTACCTTTCCTAAAGCCAAACTGTACGTTATCTAACAGATCCTCAGTTTCTTTTTCAGTTCAGTTGTATATTATTCTTGTCAGGAACTTGGATGCATCAGATCTTAAGCGGATTGTGTGATAGTTCTCGCACTTGTCGGCTCTTGCTTTCTTCCGTATTCTGTGGATGATGTTTTATCAAAAGTGTAACGTTATGTCGCCAGTCTCATAGATTCTACACATCAACGTGAATATTCATTTTGTTGCCACTTCCCCCACTGATTTTACAAATTTCGATGGAATGTTTTCTATCCTTTCTGCCTTATTTGATCTTAAGTCTTCCAAAGCACTTTTAATTCTGATTCCAACAATGGATCCCCTGTCTCTTCCCTATCGACACCTGTTTCTTCTTCTGTAACTTCATAAGACAAGCCCTCCACCTCAACGAGGCCTCCAATGTACTCTTTCCACCTATTCGCTCTCTTCTCTGCATTTAACTGTGGAATTCCCACTATACCCTTAATGTTACCGTCTTTCATTTTAATTTCATCTAGGGTTTTCTATTCTTAGTCAGTCCTTCCGAAAATGAATTCCTTTTCGATTTCAACACTTTTCCATGCAGCCACATAGCCTTAACTTCGATGCACTTCGTGTTTATATCATTCCTCAGTGACTTGTGTTTCTGTATTCCTGAATATCCTGAACATTTTCGTACATCCTTCCTTTGTCGATCAACTGAAGCATTTCTTCTGTCACGAAAGATTCCTTTGCAGCCACCTTTCTTGTACCTGTGTTTTTATCTTTCCAACTTCTGTGACTGACGAATATTAATAGCCTTTAATAATATAATATCGCCAGTTGGCATTTTTGTGATATTTCCAAGATATTTCATTTTGTGGATCACATTACACTCAGAAAAAAATACATTTTATGCAAATGATGGCTTTCCGCTCAACTGTTATGCTGAATAATACAGTGTTCGAACGGTAGGAACTTTTAATGACTGGGGAGAAATCACAAAGGAGTCCAAAAGGGTTCAATTTTGGGCCCACTTCTATTCCTTACACATGATGTCTCTCCTGAGAATCGTGAAGCGCATTTTCTCTGGTGTTGCGGCAGATATTTGCAATTTCGTTATTGTAAATTATAGCTGGAGTCAATCCAGACAAATACTGCTTATCACAAATTTCACTTGACGCCCAACACCGGCGTAGAGCGCAGGGTTATTTCCCGTTGACGAAAAAAAAAGATAGAAAACGGGGTTTTACGTACCCATTAGATTGTGTGGTCCCAAATTTGTCTAGTGCAATTTATGTATTTTATCAAAAAGCATTAACCGAGACAGTAAAGCACGAACTATGATTAGTCCTCTAGCAGCGACCGAACAACTCCCTGGCCCAAATTGACTGCTACCGCCATGCAGCGCGGCTGCTACGTCCCTGCTGGAAAACTTGTTATACTTCGTGTTTTATTGTCCCTGTAGTTACTTTTCAACTGAATACATAAATGTCACTAGACAAATTTGGGACCGCGCAATCGAATGTGCTCGTAAAATCGCGCTTTAGAAAGTCATTTTTTCTCGTGACGGGAGACAAACAGGCGCTCTCGAACGACACTGCCCATCTCATGTGGTAAGTGATGAGCAATATTTGTTTGGGATGACTCCGCTACACTTTACAAAAAACTAAATTTTAAATATCTTCCCAAATACGAGAGAAAGTGTGTCTGACGATTCATAGGGCAGGCATCTGGGATATGTGAATCACCTTCCACTCAGTATTCAACTCCAACTCCAAACAAAGAAAATTCATTTCAATAACACATAAATTGTATTTTCTAATATCGTTTAGCAACATTCAACAAACAGAATTAATACTTTTTCGGACGACGCTACTGCCATAATGAATCCCATTAGAGAGGAAGCAACAGAAGAGAATGTTAATGGTATTTTCCTAAGAATTAATTTTTCGTTCTCTGAAAAATGACCCTACCACAATTTTAAAAAACATACTACAGTTTTTATAGACCTCTGTGTTACGAGTCATCAGTCACATTCTATGAGTTCAATAGTTCGGACAACGAAAAAGGGAGAAGAAACATAGTGTAGTACTGCGTTCCTGACTGGGACGATGTCATTTGTAGATGGGACCGAAAACCATTTTCGAATAGGTGGCTTAGGCTAGAACTAAAGAAGAAATTGCCGAAAATCCTTTTTATTGGTATTACGAGAATAGGATTAAAGTTCAGTCACATTCCATATACAGTGCTGTCTTGAATATTATTTTGAATAAAATATAACAGTCACCTGCTGATAAGGATGGTCCATGGATTTATGAGATTGTTTCCATAACCGCACAGGTCCATCCACTCGATACAATTTGAAACGAGACTCGTCCGACCAGGCAACATGTTTCCAGTCATCAACAGTCCATTGTCGGCGTTGACGGACCCAATCGAGGCGTAAAGATTTGTGTCATGTAAACATCAAGGGCACACGAGAGGGCCTTCTGCTCCGAAAGCCCATATCGATGATGTTTCGTTGAATGGTTCGTATGCTGAAACTTGATAATGGCCCAGGATTGAAATCTGCATGGCCGTGCGGTTCTAGGCGCTACAGTCTGGAACCGCGTGACCGCTACGGTCGCAGGTTCGAATCCTGCCTCGGGCATGGATGTGTGTGATGTCTTTAGGTTAGTTAGGTTTAAGTAGTTCTAAGATCTAGGGGACTGATGACCTTAGAAGTTAAGTCCCATAGTGCTCAGAGCCATTTGATTTTTTGAAATCTGCAACAGTTTGCGGTAGGGTTGCACTTGTGTCACATTAAACGATTATCTTCAGTCGTTGTTGGTTCCGTTCTTGCAGGATCCTGCCGCAGCGATGTCGGAGATTTGATTTTTTACCGGATTCCTGATATTCACGGTACACTCGTGGAATGGCCGTACGGGAAAATCCCCTCTTCATCGCTACCTCAGAGAAGCTGTGTCCCATCGCTCGTGCGCCTACTATAACACCACGTTCAGACTCACTTAAATGTTGATAATCTGCCATTGTAGCAACGGTAACGGATCTAACAACTGTGCCAGACACTTGTTGTCTTACACAGGCGTTGCCGACCACAGCGCCGTATTCTGCCTGTTTACGTATCTCTGTATTTGAATATGCATGCCTATACCAGTTCTTTGGCGCTTCAGTGTAATAGCTGAATGTGAGGGGACGTGTTTGCAGTAATGGAGATTGCTTTCTTTCAAAGCGGGCCTGAGTCTGTGACCTCTGCCCTGGAAGAAACGGTAGGAAGTGGTGTGATAACTGCGCCCGCTTGTAACGGTACTGTACCACGGGTGAGTTTCAGAGCCTGCGATAGAGGATAGTCAGGTTGGAACACGAGAGGTGACATTGACCTCTACAGCCTGTCTTTGAGTACGAGGCTGTGACCAAAATGTAATGTAATCATTAATAAATAGAAACGACAATGGAGGAAGGATGCACTGTGGTTCCCACATGTTGAACCTGGAAGTAACATTTCCGAAAGACTGATCACTAAATAATCAATCCCTAATTTACTTTTCTGTTCTTCTGTATATCGTTCCTGTCAGCAACTTGTTTGTATGAACTGCTAAGCTGATTGTGCGACAATTTTCGCATTTACCTGTCCTTGGCATTTTCGGGATTGTGAAGGTGATATGTTTCCGAAAGACTGATGGTATGTCTCCAGATTAATCAGTTCTACATAAAATACTGAATAGTCGTTTCGGTGACGCTTCCGCTAATGATTTTAGAAATTCTGTAGGTATGTTATCCATCACCATCGTCTTACTTAATCGGAAGTCTTCCAAACTTTTTTTTTTGTTTCCGAGTCTAATATTGGATACCGTATGTCTACCATATCGACTATCATTTCTTCGTCTAGTTCGTCACCGCCTTAACTTTTAATCTCACGGGAAGTTGTTTTGACTTTTCTGTATGATGATTTGCCTTCCGACAGTTATATATTTTTCAATTTCTTCGCATTTTCCCTGCAAAAATTTCGCTTTACCTTCCCTGCACTTTCTATTTGTTTCATTTCTAAGTGATGTATGCTGATATACTCCTCCCTTATCTCAGAACATTTTTGTTATGTGTCTTTCGTCAATCAGTTGAACTATCTCTTCTGTTATCCAAGGTTTCTTCATTATTACTTTTCTTGTACTCGTACCTATATTTGTCTGTCCTACATTTTTGATTGTACTTTTTGTAGATGTCCACTCCTCTTGAGCTGAACTTCCTTCTGTGGTATTCTTTATCGCAGTATCCACATCTGTACCGAACCTGAAATGGATGTTATCTTTCCTCAATACTGCAGTGTCCCACTTCCATCCATACAGATTCTTCAGTACGAACATTTTTAACTTCAGCCTATCCCAACCTATCCACCTCGGAAATTTTCTTGCTCTAGGTCTTTTCCAAGTATATTTCTTCCTGTTTCGATTTTTGATCAATGTTTTTGCTATGACTAACTGAAATTTGTTGCAAAACTGTCATTCTTCTCTCTTATTCCTACTACCAAGATTCTACTGTAACTATGTCTAATTCCTTCACTTGCTGCCACATTGCAGTTCTCATTATTATTGGATTATAACATACTTGGGCTTCTTTCTTCTGATCTCTTTCTTCGTCTTTATTTCGTCTGTAATTTTGTACAGATATCGCACGATATCTTTCAAATTCCTCTGATCAGTACTTCATTCAGTTTTAGTAGTACAGAAGACGACTGGTCCCCTAACCGACCACTCTGAGCTACCGTGTCAGCACACTTAGACCCTGGGTGCTTTCGTTATTAACCTACATTGTTGCTTTTTTAATTTATTTTCGGATTTCATATATTTTCTTCTTTCATTCATAAGCCTGCATATTTCCTATGTAAGTCATGGCTCCTTCGCCTCTATTATTGGTGGACCTACGCTATCACGTCCTGTCTTCATTATTTACCTACAGAACTATACATCTCTACCACAGAATACGAGGGGAGTTCAATAAGTAACGAAACACATTTATTTTCTCGGCCAGTTTCTGTTGAAAAAAAATGTCGAATTTTTTGTTGATCATCCTGGAATATTTCCGCTTCAGCCCCTGTAGTTTCATAAAGTTCCGATAGATGGCAGCGCTTCACGTAGCCTTCAAAATAGCGTCTGTAACGGAGGTGGGTTCGAAGCAGGGAGCTGTCATTGAGTTTCTTTCGGCAGAAAACTAGGGCATTGTAGATATTCATAGAAGTCTGCTGAATGTCTACGGAGTCCTGGAAGTGAATGAAGGCAAGGTGAGTCGTTGATGAGTCTGTAATCATCGCATCAGAGTCGCCGAAACCTGTCCCATCTCCCGCGTGCTGGCCACCCGCGTACAGCTGAGACTCCCGCAATGTTGAAACATGCACACACTCTCACTTGAGATGATTGGCGGATCGCAGTCGGATCAACTGAACGTCTCTCTTGGCAGCGCTGACACATTCGTTCATCAGTTGGGGTACTCAATGATGTGCGTCCGCTAGGTTCCTCGCCGCCTAACAAAGGACTTAAAGAGTAACGAAGGGCCATCTATGCGGAATTTCTTGCGCGTTACGAGCCTCATCGTTACAATTTTTTGTCGAACATGGTATCAAGAGATGAAATATGGGTTCATCACATCGAACAGGAAACAAAACCGCAGTCCATGGTATGGGGAAATACTACCTCTCCCCCAAAGAAAATATCCAAAGCTGCACCCTCAGATGATAAAATCAAGGTGAAGGTCTTCTGAGTCTCTGTTCGATGTCCTCCCTCACTGTGAAACCCTCAGGAATGGAAGAAACGACATCAGCGTGTTAGTCGCCAAAAAGTGCAAACGAACTTCGCCTTCTCGACAACGCAATACCTCACACAATTCTGCGCACCCGAGAGGAGCTCGCAAGACTTCCATGGACTGTTCTTCCTCAGCTAGACACTTCCGATCACGCATCTTCTGACTTCTGTTTGGCCCCATGAAGCACTCCGCAGGAAGCAGTAAATGGATGATGGGGAGGCTACTGACGCAGCGAGACGTTGGATCCGAAGGCAACCAGTAGGCTGGTACTATATGGGCTTACAGATCTTACAGTAAGGATGCTTAACACCGTCGCTTTGAACGGAGGATACTTTTTAAAACAGGATTTTATAGCAAAGGAGAGGGGAATAACACGGTGTACAGAAAACCTGAATAAAACCAATCCGCTTTTAGGAAAAAAATGTGTTGCTTAACTTATTAAATGTCCATTCTAGTTATAAGGAGAGTCAGCTTATTTTTTAAGGTCTATTGCAAGAAATAAATAAATAAATCAGCTGAATATTTGTGATAAATACGAATATTATTCCACTGCTGCATGTTTCACTAAAGTAAATTAATTTTTCGTTTCTTAATCAGACATAAGATACAAAATCGAGAAAACTCACTCCCGAGAGGAAGTGACCTTACACACAACTTAACACTGAGTATGCATCAACTGCATTAACAAGAAGCTTCAGAATATTTTAGAAGGGCGAAGAAGTATAAAAAAATATTCGCATATAGCAGGTCACAAACCTACTTATTTCGACTCCTCAGTTCCATATTTCCATCTACTACACCACACCGAAAACCTACATTCCACAACAGTGTATTTCGTCACATGATGTCTTAAAATCTTTTACCTCCACTGTGTCATTAACTGGCTTTCAATTATAATGGTTCCTATCAAGAGTGGTGTGGTTGTGATTAATCCGTTCCCTTGAAATGGCGTAGTCATAACACGCAACTTATAACATGGAAACAATGAAATACGACGAAATCTAAATGGCATCTCCAGAGTTCTTCATTTGTCGACCACTTCTGAGTTTGATCATATCCAGTAGAACGGAAGAGACGTCACTTTGACGTCACCCCACAGTAAGCTAACAGTGACACGTGCGTTTCCCCGCACTACAGTGTACTAGAAACTGATGTCTAATTATTTATCTGTATTTTCCGAGGGATGTTTATTGAATGAACAATGCTAATAGGTGCTTGAATCTCACTCCACTCAGCATTGTTTCCTGTTGCTGTAATTGTAACACAATCGATTTCCTCTACATTAAAACGTAGATTGCATACTCCCTTACTTTGCAACGATACAGGTATCATTACAACACTAAACAAATATATTTTTAACAGAATTACTAAATTTCGATCAGGTAAACTATTCCTCTTTATACAGGGTGAGTCACTAACAATTGCCACTTAGAATAACTCCGGAAGTATGATAGTAGCTGAAAAGCTTGTGGGACAAATGTTGCATGCGACAACGGGGGCCATTATAAGACGATGGTTTTTCGTTGCTAGGTGGGGGTGGCGTCTGATATATGAAGGTCAACTTTTTAAATGGAATGCTATAATTTGGTACTTATTTTCTGATAGCGGCTATCGAGACGAGTACAATGAAGTGTAACAGTAAGTTCAACGAAGATGAAAAATGTGGCATAAATATCTATTTACAGAAGGTGTGCTGCAATCTTCTTATCGTGGAGTGAGTGGTATTCTTTATCACTTCGGCACTTATCGAAGCGCATGCTCTGACAATTCTCTCTCGTATATCGTGCAAACCGTAAATATTCGCCGAGTACGGCGTATCCATCTAACGCGCCATTGACATGAAAAAACCATTCGACGGTTTCGCAGTACAACAGCAGTAGGAACGGTAAGACTAGTATCGTCGAATCAAGCAAATGTTAATGATATGTCCCTTCGAAGAACAAGACGATATGCTTCTCATTTACGGAGAATGACAACGAATCCAGAATGAGATTTTCACTCTGCAGCGGAGTGTGCGTTGATATAAAGTTTGGAAGGTAGGAGACGAGGTACTGGTAGAAGTAAAGATGTGAGGACGGGGTGTGAGTCGTGCTTGGGTAGCTCAGTTGGTAGAGCACTTGTCAGCGAAAGGCAAAGGTCCCGAGTTCGAGTTTCGGCCCGGCACACAGTTTTAATCTGCCACGAAGTTTCCGTGCCAACGAAATTCAGTGAGAGCTAGAGACTTATACGCTGAAAGATAGCCTCAACGTACTCACCCTGCACGTCTTGTATTTAGGTATGCGTTTGATAAATTGAGAAAAACTGGAACTTTAACGCATCGGAAACATATCCCGCAAAGGAAAGTTACTAACGAGGAAACGGAAATAGGTGCTGTTGCCACTGTGGTTCGAGATCCTTGTGTTAGTTCGTGTCAGATAGCAAGGAAATCTGACATGAGGCAGAGTAGTGTTGTTCGTGTTCTGCATCGCCATGAATATCATCCTTATCATATCAGTCTCCGCCAAGAATTAACTGGTATGTATTGTATGCGTAGTATTGAATTCTGCCGGTGGGCTCAACTTCAGACTCAGAGGACTGCCACATTTATTAATTTGACTTTATGTACTGACGAGGGTAAATTCACGAACCATTGAAATGTTAATTTGACTAACATGCATTATTGGGCAACTGAAAATCCATGTTGGCTGCTGCAAGTTGCTTACCAAAATCCGTGGTCGGTGACTGTATGGTATGGGGTTCTGGAGGACAGAATTACAGACCCCTATTTCATCGAAGGAAATCTTAATAGTACGAAGTACAGCATATTCCTGTAAGGAACATTAGGACTGTTGTCGGAAGAAATGGAAACAAGGAACAGAATGTGGTATCAACAAGGTGGGCACATTTTTCGCTGATGGCTAGAAGTGAGTTTGCAGAGACAATTCCCAAATCGTTGGACTGGACGCGGAGGAGATGTGTCGTGGCCGGCTCGTTCGCCAGATTTGACGCCTCTGGATTTTTTCTTCTGGGGATTCGTAACAGACATTGTTTATAAAGACGTTCGAACTACACCTGGAGATATGCGAGAGAGAATTGTCAGAGCATGTGCTTCGATAAGTGACGATGTGATAAGGAATACCACTCAATCCATGATAAGAAGATTGCATTGATACCAGCGATCATCACTTCGAACACCTCTTGTAAACGGACGTTCCTGCCACCTTTGTTACCTTCGTTGACCATCAAAGACCTTGGATTCGTCTCCATAGCCGCTATCAGAAAATAAGTACCAAGCTAAAGCATCCCATTTAAAGAAAACAAAGTTGACCTTCACGTCTCTGACGCGACCCCACCTAGCAACAAGAAACCAACGTCATATTGTGGACCCTGTTGTCCTATGCAGCTCTTGTCCCACAAACTTTCGAGCTCCTATCACACTTACGGGGTTATTCTTGGTGGCACTAGTTAGTGACTCACCCTGTATATCATAACTTTGGAAAATAACAGTTGGCAGTGCTGAAGCAGTATTCCGCTGCCATTGAGAGGTGCAGTATGAGATACGCTTAATGTAAACGCTCATGCCATCTAGCGGCTGCAGTGTAGCAGTCGGGTTCCAAAAACGGGTAGGTTATGTATCACTAACATGCTCCCATCTTGTAGTGGAAACGACAAACAAAATAACTTATACATTTACTAAACTATATTGAGAAATTATTAAATATATTATTTTCTGTTTATTTTGTTAAAAATCTCAAGAGTGTTAAAACGACTATAACAGTATATACTGTGCATTATGAACAGTCATGGCTTGAGAAATACGTAATAATTAGTGAGGGAATTGCCACATATTAATGTGAGCGGCAGTATTCGCCCTTTTTCATAGGAGATAGATTTCGAACAATGATTGACTAAGTAGTCAGCAGTAGCGCGACCACAGTACACGTGTATTGTGTTTGTGAGATGAATATCGAGTACTGGTAAAACCAGCCTCGGATGACTACTGAATGATGCTCCTGTTCTTTTATAAGAAGTACAGCTAAACTGTGTGTTACGGAGGAAGAGATTAGCTCTGACTTATTGTGGAGTAAAATGTCATTCGTATTGTGGCTCATGGTGCTCTACAAGCTGCAAGAGACATATTGCTGATTATACGTATAACTGAACATCTTGTAGCACTCAGACTCACAAACAATAAGCTGCCACTTCACAATTCAGAAGCATTTTTTAAACTGGCTTGTATATAGTTCGTCATCACGCAAAACGCAACACTTTTATTTGGTCTGTGCTACGACATGTAACAGTCTTATTTTGTCGGTGTTACAGACAAAATAGTTTCGTACTTATTTTCTGATAGCGGCTATCGAGACGAATACAGTGAAGTGTACTATCATTTAAACTAATTCGTGTGGTAGACTGCAAACTCTCACAGACAAAAGAGATTGATTAGCCATCACACAGCGGAGGATCTGCTGCACGAGACTGTGTCCCGTAATTAACGAGTCCAATTGCTACACACGGCTAATAAAGCTATTATTTTTACATTCTAATTAGGATAAAATAAATTTAACCGAGAGCGGACATAGCAGCTTCCGTCAGCACTGTCATGCCTTTCTCCCTTTCGTCGCAAATAATTTATGTGTCGTTAACAGTAAGCCATCACGGCTGCCCACAAAATTACTCTTAGTTTCAACTGCAGGCATTTTCCGCAACCGCTATCCAAGATGTGCACTGCGGGATAGCAACACGTAGTTCTTTCAAAGTTACTGTCACGTGACAATATTAGTTCCACCTATGGTCACGTCTATGGTGGTTCACAACACTAATCTCCATGTTTCTGTTGCATTTTAAATTGTTGAAACAAACATACCTGCATATATGGGATGTGTGGAATGAATTTCGTGTAATATTTTTCTCTCCTATGCTAGAGTATTAATTGAGGAGGAATATGAGCAACATTTCTCAGACAGAAGAGTGTTTCGAACTATGCATCTGTCTGCTCGCTTGGAATAATTTCATAAGTCGGAGGTGGAGAGTGAGGGCTGCTTGTTTGCTCAGACAGGATAGAAGCGCATGTTGCACCACTCTGATGACGCAGGCAAACTTGGCAGTACTGTGCTCTAATCTGTAGCAAGATTAGACTACGTAGACAAAATATTAGTCATGCACTCTGTACACTAGCCACTCTGGAGCGCCTTACATAGTGAAGAGCAAGTACCTAAACTTGCACCTCTGATGTAAGACGTAGCAGTGAGGTGGCGAATGCGTGCCAGTCCATTGTAGGGAGTCAGCTTAGTACGATTTCTCAACGAGGATAATTTGAAAGATCTGTAACGTGTTTTTGGTATTCAAGAAAAGTGAAGTAAGCTCTAATATCATTTGATGTGTCATACTTCGTTTCTGTTTAACGAACATTTTTCAAACATTAGTCGGTGTGTTATACAGCAGAGGTTATGAGGACAAGCACTCTGACCTGTGGTTGCTGGTAGCACTGTCACTGGCGTAGCATCTTGTGAGAAGCTCCTGAGTGAGTCAAGTGTTGGACATGCTACTAAGCGACTGAGAGTTCTGGGAACAACTTGGGAGCACAGAGATAAAGATACGGCGGATGATGAATTTTGGAATTATAATTTGGTAAAGATTAATTTGAGAAGTGAAGATTTGCAGATCCTGTTTCGCTGCACCCCTTGCTTGCGCGTAATTTATGATGTGTTTGGATAACGGAAAGCTTTAGTAGGATCTTTCTTTATTGGTTTGGATTAGATTCATTGTTCTGCAGTGATTTAGGAAAGTCATCTATTCACATGGCTTGCACTCAAGGTGTTACAGACTTGCCGCTGCTTTACCACTACAAAATTTAATTTCAAGTTATTAATAAGTAATGTTCGCAAAACTGATTTAATAAACAGACAGTGAGTTTGAGTTTCCACAATACATTTCTTTTAAGGAAGGGTAAGTATCTTTTAAGTCATTCAGTAAGTCTAAATTTTACCAGATTATTTTCTCATTATGTGTGTCGTTTCAATGTACTTTGCGGAACACAATAATTGAAGCTTAATGTGCTTAGCACAGTGGCGCGTCTTACGTTGCACTGTGTAAGGTTTCCTTTCCTTTAGCTAATATGGAGCTGGGCTGATTTTTTATGTTCATCACTTGGAGCAATATCGAGTTTCCGTTGCCACAGGTATGCCATGAAAATTTATTAGTGCCAGTTCCATATCACAGTGAAGACAAAAATATTCACAGTTAAGCTCTACGTTTCCAAATAATTATGGGGTTCAGTTCATGTGAAGTCATTCCAGATTTCATTTCTTATGCAGACATTCAGTCTCATAGTGGAGTGCTACATTCGGATGTTTATTATTTAAGTCCGTGTTCGTAAAGTCACAGGGCATTTTCACAGAAACATTTTTGTTATTTATTTGTGGGAGAAAAATTACATATTTACGGTTGAATAACAAATACACTATTAGTTTGTGTGGTGGAATTTCGAATTCAATATGTGACGTCATGCATTGTAGCACTTCTCACTGCACTCTACAATACAGAATTTCATAAGAGAGTTTCTTTAGCATACAGTTTTATGTTTTCCGATTATTTTGGAAAAGGTCTATTCGGACAGGTCTATTGAAATATAGTTATACAGTTTCAGATAGTGTGGTGACTGACTTTTTATCAGATAGCGTTTTCGTAATTACACCATACGCATTGTTCAGGACAACAAAATATATACACCAAGTGAAAGATGGGAAACACGTCCAGGTTTATTTCAAAACAAATAAACATAAACATTTTTGTACAGAAAAGTAACAAATTGAGAGAGTGGAGGAAAGGAGCTCTCGGGTTCGGATTTAACGGTGACCATATTGTGACTAAAGTTCCCTGATATAATTGTGTGTCTGTTAACTGTCCACAAGGAACTATTTACTACTCGCAGCCACGTACCACAGATTAGGGACATTGGTCATAAAAAGATACTAACTGCTAGGTAACGGAGACAAATGTAATGAGTTCTCATTGTCAATGGCTTTCAAACTCGACAGGAATTGCTGATCTCAGTGAATGCTGGTTAATCTCAACCAGTTTCTGAAGGATCACTGCGAAATGAGCTGCATGTAACAGACAGTTGCATTTTGGTACATAGCAGAAGGCGACTACTTCCAGCGACGCATAAAGCTGCTCGTCTTCAATGCGTCCAACACCACATAAATTGGACAGTGACACTGACTGAGGGCCGGCAAAGTGGTCTAGCGAATCCTAATGCCACCTCTTTTTCAAATGACACGAGTGCAACGATGGAACAGTGAGGTGTGTAACCCGCAGTTTATGGAAGGTTTCTCTAGTGCCGGTTGAGAATCTGTGAGACTTTTGGAGGCGTCTTTCGTACCATGACTTAAGCTCACTGAATAAAGCTGCTGCGAACATGAACCAGGTTGTGTACATACTTATACATTCTTGGTGACCAGCTGTTGCCTTTTCTAGTACATTTATTTCCGGAATGTGTTAGTATATGAAATTACAACAGAAAAGTAATGGCAGATTAAATAAAATGTTTATGAATCCTAAAAAGACGACACGCTGTAAGTTTATATAAAAAATCGACAATGTAATGAAGGAATTAACCTAATTTTAAAAAGAAGAAAAAAAAACTCCTTGACAGAATAGGAGCGATCCATGTGGAAACTCTTCTGCTTAGATTTGAAAGTGCATGGATTGCTAGTAAGACTTTTGAATTATTGTGGTAGCTTATTGAAAACAGATGTAGCGGAATAGTGCATGCATTTCTGCACAAGAGTCAAGGAGGTGGATCCAAATGCAGACTGGATTTCTGCCTAGTGTTAACTGAGAGTAAGCTGATAATTATTGGGAATAATCTGATATTGTTAAGAAGAATCGATATATATATATATATATATATATATATATATATATATATATATATATATATATATTGAGAGGTCAATGTCAGAATATCCAGATTAACGAGCAAGAGTCGACGAGAGGTTTGCGAACCTACACCACTTATTGCCCGAACAACCCCTTTCTGAGTAAAAATACTCTTTGGGAATGGCAGTATTTACCGCAGAATATAATACTATACTTCATAAGCAAATGAAAATAAACAGGGTTGACTCCTATTCGTATCGAACTTCACTCACTTCGTATATTGTTCTAACAGTAAATCCGGCAGCATTAAGCCTTTGAATAAGATCCGGATGGCTCTGAGCACTATGGGACTTAACATCTACGGTCATCAGTCCCCTAGAACTTAGAACTACTTAAATCTAACTAACCTAAGGACATCACACTACTTCCAGTCATCACGAGACAGAGAAAATCCCTGACTCCGCCGGGAATCGAACCTGGGAACCCGGGCGTGGGAAGCGAGAACGCTACCGCACGACCACGAGCTGCGGACCTGGAACATAGGTTTTCCACGACACTTTTATACCTATCTGAACACCTCATTAATCACACGCCGATTCTGAGTAATTAGAATATTATGTTTTCGTAACTGTGTGTGAGAAACTGTAAAAACTGAGTCTTACTGTCTTTTAGAGGTAGTTTATTATCTTCAACTGTACTACTTGAAACAGTGCCACCGAGGCGTACAACCTCCTATACTAACAATCTTGTGTTATCAGCAGAGAGAAATATTTTAGAATCAACTGTAATGCTAGAGGGCATCTCATTTATATAAATAAGGAACAGGAGTGGTCTCCGCACTAATCGCTGGGGCCTTTCCCATTTAACTGTGCCCCACTCGGACCCCACAACATAGCCACTCTCAGCACTGTGCAGAGTAGCATTTTGCTGTCTATTCTTAAAGTACGACGAACCAGTTGTGTGCTACTCACCGTATTCGATAATGGTCTAACTTCTGGACCAATATTTTGTGATCAACACAATCGAACGTCTTAGTTCAAAAAAAGGTGCCTGGCATTCGAAATATTTTGTCTAATCCTTCCATTACCTCATAGCGAAAAAATGAGTTCATCTTTCGAGATGCGTTCACAGGGCTGCACCAACACTCAGACACCCCACCGGTTCTCGAATAAATTGCAGAATCGTCCTATCTTAACCTGGTGTAAAACTGTGGCACTGTGTGGAACATGGGGCGAAATCGATCCCCCCCCCCCAATTTGGTAGCTCCGCAGAATTTACTCATCAATGGACGGCATCAACTGGATATGGTATCAAGGCTGGAGATGATAATAAGCGGTATTACTTTAAGACACCTGTGGGTAGTTAATCTTTTGTCGATTGTACCTGTCAGTAGTACCGGAAAAATCTCCTTTGGTAGGAGGAGGCAAATGAAGAGGAATTGAAGGTGGGACGCGTTTGGACACCTTGGATCTAATTCCTACTTCAAACTAGTTTCAAGCGAAAACAAATTGGTTTCCAAACTAGGACGGCACCAGCTAGACGCATTCCGTACTGCAGCGGCGGACTGATCTGGCGAGCCATTTTGTGTGCCATCAGGCAACCGTCCACGTGCCGCTCCGAGAAGCACAACAGGCCGGGTCTCCGCCACAGGGGCCTCAGGGGGAATTAGGACCTCTAAATGGCTTTCTATTTACCCTGGTTTTCCGGCGGCCGCCCCCTCGCCCGCCTTGCCTTGCCTCGCCACGCCTCGCCGGGTTCAGCCTCCCCGCCGCTGTACCTCCTAGTCATTCCTTCGTATCGGAACGCGTTGCCCTCCCATACTGCCGTTTGGAGAAGATTTAAAGCGGCACTGCGTGGCAGAATAAGCTCTTTCCGCATAAAAGCGGGAAAATGGCGCTCTCTTCAATATACCTACACCATTACGTCTTTAACGCTGACGGGTAAACTTTCATTTGTTTTGTTCATCTAAAGTACTATCGTTACAGAGCAGTAAGCAGCCAAATATATATACAGTACACTTTCATGCCTAGCGAATTTTGCTTGAAGACGATCGTAAATAGAGGACATCAGACCACCCTGCACCGTGCACACTGCGTTAGCGTCTAATGTTCAGTTTTTGTCTATGGTGTCGGACTCTACTCACTTCAATTTCCAAGTTACTATACACCATACAGTGACAATCGTTTGCCAATACTCATATTCAGAGGGAATTGGCATCTACTGCAAGGAATTGTCATAAAGTTCTTATTACAATTTCCAAAAACAAAGCTGCGAAATTAATTCTTTGTTTGTCTGCAATGGTGATACACATTGAAATCCTCTAACGATAGTACCATATGCAACGCTACAGAAGCAAAAAGGAGATTGCGTGGCGCATTGCTTAAGTGGAGTATCGTGAGGTAATTCGTTTATTGCATCTGAAAGAAAACAACACTCCAACAGTCCATAGTGAGTTGGTGGAAGCGAACTTCAACGAAGCACAAACATACACCACTGACCATTAAAATTAAAATGCCAAGAAGAAATGCAGATGATAAACGGGTATTCATTGGACAAATATATTGTACTAGAACTGACTTGTGATTACATTTTCACGCAATTTGGGTGCATAGGTCCTGAGAAATCAGTACCCAGAACAACCACCTCTGCCGTAATAGCGGCCTTGATACGCCTGGGCATTGAGTCAAACAGAGCTTGGATGGCGTGTACAGGTACAGCAGCCCATGCAGCTTCGACACGATACCAGAGTTCATGAAGAATAGTGACTGGCGTATTGTGACGAGCCAGTTTCTCGGAAACCATTGACCAGACGTTTTCAATTGGTGAGAGATCTGGAGAATGTGCTGGCCGGTCAGCAGTCGAACATTTTCTGTATGCAGAAAGGACCTGCAACATGCGGTCGTACATTATCCTGCTGAAATGTAGGGTTTCGCAGCGGTAGAGCCACGGGTCGTAATACATCTGAAGTGTAACGTCCACTGTTCAAAGTGCCGTCAAAGCGACCAAGAGGTGACCGAGACGTGTAACCAATGGCACCCCATACCATCACGCCGGGTGATACGCCAGTATGGCGATGACGAATGCACGCTTCCAATGTGCGTTCAGCACTATGTCGCCAAACACGGATGCGACCATCATGATGCTGTAAACAGAACCTGGATTCATCCGAAAAAATGACGTTTTGCCATTCCAGCACCCAGGTTCGTCGTTGAGTACACCATCTCAGGCGCTCCTGTCTGTGATGCAGCGTCAAGGGTAACCGCAGCCATGGGCTCCGAGCTGATAGTCCATGCTGCTGCAAACATCGTCGAACTGTTTTTGCAGATTGTTGTTGTCTTGCAAACGTCCCCATCTGTTGACTCAGAAATCGAGACGTGGCTGCACGTTCCGTTACAGCCGCGCCAGGGTCGCCGAGCGGTTGTGGGCGCTACAGTCTGGAACCGCGTGACCGCTACGGTCGCAGGTTCGAATCCTGCCTCGGGCATGGATGTGTGTCATGTCCTTAGGTTAGTTAGGTTTAAGTAGTTCGAAGTTCTAGGGGACTGATGACCTCAGCAGTTAAGTCCCATAGTGCTCAGAGCCATTTGATCCGTTACAGCCATGCGGATAAGGTGCCTGTCATCTCGACTACTAGTGATACGAGGCCGTTGGGATCCAGTACGGCGTTCCGTATCACCCTCCTGAACCCACCGATTCCATATTCTGCTAAAAGTCATTGAATCTCGACCACCGCGAGCAGCAATGTAGTGATACGATAACCCGCAATCGCGATAGGCTACAATCCGACCTTTATCAAAGGCGGAAACGTGATGGTACGCATTTCTCCTTACACGAGTCATCACAACAACGTTTCACCAGGCAACGCCGGTCAACTGCTGTTTGTGTATGAGAAATCGGTTGGAAACTTTCCTCACGTCAGCACGTTTTAGGTGTCGCCACCGACGTCAACCTTGTGTGAATGATCTGAAAAGCTAATCATTTGCGTATCACAGCATCTTCTTCCTGTCGCTTAAATTTCGCGTCTGTAGCACGTCATCTTCGTGGTGTAGCAATTTTAATGGCCAGTAGTGTATAATACAGTGGTTAGGTGGCGCAAGCGCTTCCATTCTGGCGAAAGAAGTATGTCAAAGACAGTAATGCCAGATCTGTCTCTATGAAGAACTGGGAACTGGAAGACAGATGGAGCCCCTGATGTTGGGAGACAAGTGTACAACAATCGTGGCGATAGTGGAAGAAGTGAAAATCAGTTGGTTTAGGCAAGAGTGCGGAATCTCGTAGCGGAACATTAATTAAAATGTCATAGGGTTTCAACCCACGACAGCTCGTTAAAATGCGATGAGCTTTCCACTAAGTTCTCCTTGGCTGTTGTCGATAGGTATGACACAGTTGACAATTGCCAAGGAGCGCTTGGTTGAAAGCTCGTGGCATTCTAACCACTTGACACAGGTGGAAGCCCGTGAACATTTTATTCAGTTATGGAAAAGTTTTTAACATGTTACACAATATTTCGAATATACTGTCTGACAAAAAAGTGCAGCATCCAAGGTTGGAAGGGGAAAGGAACCGAAAATTATTAATTCAGAGGATATGTGATGATACTTCAGTGATTATAATATCGATTCAAATTTAGAAAGGGCAATATGAGCCCATTTATCAGTATGACGTTGTATCCCTTTGACTCGTAAGCACACACTGATTCGGTTAGGAAGGGTGTATCCTCTTCTGACGCAAGCTGGCCCACAGCTGTTGTAATTGATCCTTGATGTACTGGGCACTGCCACTGAGATACAATCGATGTCCAAACTGATCCCTCAGATGTTCTACCAGGAGACAGATCTGGATATATTGCCGGCTACAGGAGTACCTCACTATCACCTAGACATTTCATAGGCACAATTACCAATTGCAGACGAGCATTGTCCTGCTGAAAAATGACACCCTGTCAAACTAGGAGTAACATAGGAGGACACAGGGTATCAGTGGCATATCATTGAGCTGTCAGCATTCAATCAGTCACTAAATTCCGCGACCTGAAGTCATACCCAACGACTCTCCACACCATGACGCTAGGGGACACATCGCTCTGCGTCTCCAAAACACTGGAAGAATAAGACCGCTTCGCAGGCTATTGCCATATTGGCTGACGATGGTCTTCAGGGGTAGCGAAGAGCCACGATTCATCGCCGAACAAAATGCGACTCCATTCATTGTTTACATACCCACCGATTGTGTGGACGTGCACGATGTTACATTGGCATCCAACCATACCGTCTGGGAGCTTTACTTTTTTCGTCAGGCAGTGTATATTCGTAGTAATCAATTCCAAGCGTGAAGTGGTGGGAACCGCCATTGAATGGACAAGTTCTGGGTACTTAGTGTTCTATTTGTGTACTGCCAAGATTTACAGCAACATACAGCCCATATTCAAGATTGACAACAGCGAATTTAGCTATCTTCTCTTTTTGTGTCTTAGCATATGTACAGTTGTCAAATAAGAGATTTGTAATATGGTTGTACAACTGTGGGCTGTAGCGTGACGTATAAATGCATAGCATTATTGTAACTTATATAATTGCAGTTTTCTCGCTTGTATACAAAGGAAAGTGAAATAACAATCAGAACAACGTAAATGTTTTGGACTCCCTCACACCATGTATAAGACAAGACTTGTGAGAACTACAACACATCTGGCGAGAAAGCTTAGTCTGCACTTTGTATAAACATAACAAAATTGATACATACCATTTTAGATTATTGTTATCAAATAGTGTTATATATCTTCCTTGATGGTGCAATATGTTGTTAGTCAGGATTGCTTGACCGGCAGATTTTATTTTCCTGGATACACAAGTATCTACGTGTAGTGCATCTTCAGTTTTTTTATGTTCTTGCTTATATCGGATAGTTTCTATATCTTTTTCCACTTTCCGTTTTGGTAACATGATGATATCACATTTCTGGAAATCTGATGTTTAATCACTTTTTTATAAGAACCAACTCATATAACCAAGTATCCATTACTCTTCAGATTTCATTACTCCCGAGACATAACCCCGTTTGACTTGTTGGAGCTCATATCATTCAGTGCTCCTCCAGGTCTCTCAGAATTACATGTTCCCCTATTTATTCCGCATGAACCTTGCATCGTTAACTGCTCAAAGCAGAAGCCGTGATTGGTTGCTGCTCCTCAATTTTCGCAGTGTTTATCTTCGGCCCACCAATGTTGAAGTTGTCACGGAATCAGCTAAAGAACATATCAAGGCTATTCGCACATTTGTTTACATAAAAAAGCTGACTCCCGAAATGTTATTTCTGTGAGACGGCGTGTGGAAAATTGGTTTGCCGATTCGAAATTCTAGATTCTAACAGTTTACGTTTCGTTTCGCTTCCGCATAAACTTTCATTGATTGTGTCGGTTTTCTTGTGGATCGTGATATACAGTGAATTTTCTAACGGTAATATTGCCGTCAGTTGTAGGCCAAAATTTAAATTGTGCTCGTTTAGATATCTTTGAGAGCAGCAGAACTATCCTTGTTTAAAAAAAAAACAATCGTTCTCTAATTCCATTGTATAATTACGAGAGAAACAGGTTCATATTATGTGAATTTTCGGATGCCTGCAAAAGTATATTTTTGAAACTTATGAAAATTGTGGATAACTTATTTCGTAGAAAATCAGCATTTGTGAGTTATTGTCAAAGAATAGCTAACGCCGAATTTCGGTACATATCAACGCGAACAAACAAAAGTTTCTGAAAATTTTCGGACGTTATCATTGACGTGTGCACAAGCTATTCCATAGTAAATCGACGTTTGTCGTTTAATTACTGTACCACATTTTGTAATTAACATACCGTATTACATCTAGTTTCCCTTTCAATAGGAGTTTACATAATCCTCATTTATCATAAATTAAGGCTATTTTCTAGTCTGTTGCGGACTACAACCTCAAAAAAGTTTTGGAATCTAGACCACAACGCTGATTTACTATGACACAGCTTGTCTACACGACAATGACAACTTCCGAAAATTCCCAGAAACGTACGTTTGTTCGTTAATATGCATCACAAGTTATTCTGTTGCCTCAATAGGAATCTAGCGTTGCGTACTAACTGCTTCTCTTCTTGAAGTAAATTCGTAATATTTTTAGTTCAACAGATTGAAAGATAATCAGCAGGCTTAGTTTAAAGCTACCGTATTTATTCAGTGTTCTGTAAAATACCTGTCTTGCACCAACCATAATGCAGCCCCATGGTGAATGCTGTTCTCAAACTTGGGATGACTTAGTTGACGTTCGCAAGCAGCCCTGACTAGGGTCAAAAAATTAGCAGCTGCTGCGAATGCGTGTGTTGGGACAGCTTCCGAGTCGTGTGCCAGAAGTGCCGAAGGTACTTCAAGTACTATCCTCTCCTATGGATCCTGTCTCCTCTCTGCGAAGTATGAGATCTGTCATTACTTGTCCACTTGACTGTCATTAGCTTGTCAGCGGGAGGAGGTCTTGGTGTCCTTTACAGAAGAAACAGGGACCAGAGAAGTCTCAGGTTGTCACACCGCTCATCCTAACCAACAGGTTCGAAGTGTTGTCTTTCAATGAAACTGAAACTGTGATAGAGGGACTCGTTTCATCTTTTAGGGAAACCTGCTTTGTCCCGTCTCAAGAGGAAGCAAAAGCAAAACATGAGGATCTGTTAATCGTCGACAGTTCAGACGTACGGTGAATAATAGTACGCTTTAGGAAAATAGCAGGAAAGATTAGGAAGGAGTACCAGGTGCACTCACTGTGTGTGCTCCGGTGCCTCATACAAGATAGTGATGAGGCTATTTCGGTAACCAGCTAAAAACTGTGGTGCACGCTGGAACTACAGGGCCTGTCATCTAGGCTCCGAGGACATATTTGTATCACTCCAGCGACTGGCAGAGGAGGCTGAGAAGACCAATCTTGTGTACGGAGTTTCATCGAGGCTCACAATTTGCAGCTCTTTCTCCAGAACTGATCATGGCCCCGTGGTTCTGAGTCGAGACAAAGGACTGAACCAGATACTTCGAAATTGGAATTATATATTACTACCTTCAGCTACTGACTGACGTTGATATATATCAACGGGGACAGGTGAAAATGTGTGCCCCTACCGGGACTGGAACCTGGGATCTCATGCTTACATGGCAGACGTTCTATCCATCTGAGCCACCGAGGGTACAGAGGACAGTGAGACTGCAGGTACTGTCTCGCGCACGCCTCCCGCGAGACCTACATTCTCACCTTATATGTCCACACACTGATTACTCGTGGAAGACATTCTTACCAAGTCCCGTAAGAGTTCGGAAGGTCATGGCCGGTATTGCCAGAACTACACTCCTGGAAACTGAAATAAGAACACCGTGAATTCATTGTCCCAGGAAGGGGAAACTTTATTGACACATTCCTGGGGTCAGATACATCACATGATCACACTGACAGAACCACAGGCACATAGACACAGGCAACAGAGCATGCACAATGTCGGCACTAGTACAGTGTATATCCACCTTTCGCAGCAATGCAGGCTGCTATTCTCCCATGGAGACGATCGTAGAGATGCTGGATGTAGTCCTTTGGAACGGCTTGCCATGCCATTTCCACCTGGCGCCTCAGTTGGACCAGCGTTCGTGCTGGACGTGCAGACCGCGTGAGACGACGCTTCATCCAGTCCCAAACATGCTCAATGGGGGACAGATCCGGAGATCTTGCTGGCCAGGGTAGTTGACTTACACCTTCTAGAGCACGTTGGGTGGCACGGGATACATGCGGACGTGCATTGTCCTGTTGGAACAGCAAGTTCCCTTGCCGGTCTAGGAATGGTAGAACGATGGGTTCGATGACGGTTTGGATGTACCGTGCACTATTCAGTGTCCCCTCGACGATCACCAGTGGTGTACGGCCAGTGTAGGAGATCGCTCCCCACACCATGATGCCGGGTGTTGGCCCTGTGTGCCTCGGTCGTATGCAGTCCTGATTGTGGCGCTCACCTGCACGGCGCCAAACACGCATACGACCATCATTGGCACCAAGGCAGAAGCGACTCTCATCGCTGAAGACGACACGTCTCCATTCGTCCCTCCATTCACGCCTGTCGCGACACCACTGGAGGCGGGCTGCACGATGTTGGGGCGTGAGCGGAAGACGGCCTAACGGTGTGCGGGACCGTAGCCCAGCTTCATGGAGACGGTTGCGAATGTTCCTCGCCGATACCCCAGGAGCAACAGTGTCCCTAATTTGCTGGGAAGTGGCGGTGCGGTCCCCTACGGCACTGCGTAGGATCCTACGGTCTTGGCGTGCATCCGTGCGTCGCTGCGGTCCGGTCCCAGGTCGACGGGCACGTGCACCTTCCGCCGACCACTGGCGACAACATCGATGTACTGTGGAGACCTCACGCCCCACGTGTTGAGCAATTCGGCGGTACGTCCACCCGGCCTCCCGCATGCCCACTATACGCCCTCGCTCAAAGTCCGTCAACTGCACATACGGTTCACGTCCACGCTGTCGCGGCATGCTACCAGTGTTAAAGACTGCGATGGAGCTCCGTATGCCACGGCAAACTGGCTGACACTGACGGCGGCCATTCGACGGCCAACACCGCGGTTCCTGGTGTGTCCGTTGTGCCGTGCGTGTGATCATTGCTTGTACAGCCCTCTCGCAGTGTCCGGAGCAAGTATGGTGGGTCTGACACACCGGTGTCAATGTGTTCTTTTTTCCATTTCCAGGAGTGTATATACTTATATGGATATGGTGTCTGTCCTTTCGGACATGTCCGAATGAACAGACACCATATCCATATAAATAGATACTTCGAAGGTTATGTAACAAGCCAGGTATGACTTCTTGGACCTGCGTAATGGGGCTCAAAACCGCAGCGTCACCGTAAATGGGTTAGTTGAGCACTACACATAAGTGGCTGCTACCCAAGTAGCTGAACGTGGGTGGGGCGCGCACCAGGTGGTTTTTTTATCATTATTATTTTAGATTAGGTGACTCTCCATCCAGTCCAGACAAGGCCAGCTATAGAAGATCCAAGTGTAATAGTGTAAGGTCCAAAGGAAAGTCTCTCCTAGTAGTCAACTGCTGAAGAATTCGCAGCACAACGCTGAGTTTGAAGCGTTCCTTAAAAGCAGCACTCAATATCGGGTACAATTATGTGGTCTAAACGGGAAGAAGATAGCAGTGAGACTTTTGGCGAAAATTAAGTGGGTATCGAATTGAAATCCATCAAAAGAGTCTGAAGTGCTCGTGAAAGACAGTAAAGCTCACACAATACAGATACAAGTAGCTGGCTGAAACGCGAAGAAGAGAGCAGGGACTTTTTGAGGGAAATTTAAGTGTATATTGAATGGAAATCCACAAAGATAGAATTCAAAGTTGGATGCGGTATTGTCTGAACAACAATCGGTATCAGGAGTCTGTGTAAAATTGTAATTGGATCCTTCTATCTATCATCAGCTTCACCTCCTATTGGAACAGAAAAGTTTAAAGAAATCCCCAGTTCCCTTGTGCTTCAGTTCCCGAATCATACTGTAATCATCTGTGGAGACTTTAAGCACCCAATAATGAAATGGGATAGTGAAAGTTTTGTAGTGGAAGGCATGACAAGCCATTATGTGAAACCTTAATAGATGCCTTATGTGAAAACTACGTGGAACAGATGATTCGTTTGGAAACGTACTCACGGTGGAAATACATTAGACCTGATGGTAACAAACAGACTCGACCTCTTTGAGGAATCCACGTACAAACTAGTATCAATGACCAACACAGTTGGGGCAACAATGATTACCAAAGCACAAGGTGCAACTACAAAAAGTAGAAAGATACGTGCGTTCAGTAAACTACATATTAATCCAGTAATGCTGTATATAAATGAGGAACTTGAAACTTCCCGTACAAAATAGGAAGATGTAGAGGAGCCAGGTGACCATGCACTGGATGATATGTACCCAGTACAACAGTTCATTACGGAAGGGAACCTCAGTATACAGTCACTGTAATGGGGCTTTAAAGAAAAGAAAGACTACTGCAGAATAGGTGAGCGTCCCCTTTGACAAGAAAAGGATGTGGGAGGGTGACCCTTTGAGCGAGGCAGACTTGAATGCAGGCTTCTGCTGTCGAAAGGCAGCTAATTACGTGCCATATCATTTATTTTACTAACATGCTTACACAGGCGTACACTGATCTTTTAAAATTTCCAACAACAACATGAATCTTCTAAATCTTAAAAACTCTCAAAACAATCCACTCAGTTATCATGAAGTGAAATCTTACAAAACACTGTTAAAAAAATTAAAATTTTAAATACCCTTTCTTAGTTCGTGAGATAAGGCACATAAATTTCAAGAATACATTAAACAAACGAGTGTTGTAATTTCTGCCCAAATCAGAAGTTCCAAACATCAGTTTAACTAGAAGGACTAACGACACAGACTTTATAACTAATATCTGCTCTAGTCACCAAATTCACAATGAAATGAAACAGGGAATAAAATGAGCTCTCATGGTAATCTAATTTGATTGCTCAACTGTAGTAGTACAGTTTTCTATACACATAACAATTAGCATATTTAAAACTGTTCATTACATACACACACACACACACACACACACACACACACACACACACACACACAGATATATACCCACTAAAGATAAAGACACCCAGTTCTTCAATTTAATTTGAAATTGGTAGGCATCTCACTAACCTCAAATCTGTCTTCCAGAATTTTGTTGAAAGTAGTAGAGCAAAACCAAACGACTTAGCAGATAGCACCAACATCGTACAACTCAGGCACCGTGGATTTGCGAGACCCATTTGCAAGTAGACCGCAGCTATCTATAAACATCTCTACAGACAATACCTTCAGTTACTTCCTAGTTGCAAGCATGGTACAATTCAGAAACTAAGAATGTCGAACTATTCTCGCTACTAAGCACGGAAGAAAATATCGTGACAACATGAAACACTAAAACTAGAACAATTTGACACTAACGAAGAGAATTAACTTCAGTCGGCTTTCAGCCGTGTTACCGTGCGGACGGGCTCGGCGCGCCGGGCAGTGCTCCGCAGGTGTTGTTGTTTACCCGCTAGCACGCGGTCGCGTCGTTGTCTTGCCGTATAGTACCTGTACCGACCCGACATGGCGTTCTCATATCGAAAAGCTACAATCAAACTAACGTTCACGCATCGTACACGAGACCGAAGGCCCATGAAATTGAACGGTTTCTACGAGACATCATGCACATCGAACCACAAGAACTGATAGGAATTCATCTGTCTATTGTAACCAGCACAGTGTACCTCAAACTGATTGACGAAGCGGCCTGCGACAGATTACTCCAACGTTCTGCAAACGGCTTTCGCTTCTGTCACGCAGACGGTAACGTGAGCATGGTAGGAGTTGACCATGCTGGTCTGGGGGTGCGTACCGTGCGCATCTTTGAACTACCGTTCGAAGTCCCTGCCCACCTAGTCGTTGATGCGCTGCGGCCATACGGCACAGTTCTGAGCCACACAGAGGAGAAATGGAACACATTCGAAACGTACCCTGTCCTTAACGGGGTACGACAAGTGCGCATAGAACTTAAGAAGCACGTTCCATCGTATGTTTTCGTTGGTGGCTGCCGCGCAATTGTTATATATGATGGACAACCGAGGACCTGCTCGGGCTGCGGCCAGGAGGGCCATGTTAGAACTGAGTGTCTGCAGCGCCGCCTCGTTCAGGTGCCCCGCAATGAACTTCCCCAACGATCCACTATGACCTCTCTCCCGCTGACATATGTGGAGGCGGCACGACATGATGTGATGGATGATCAAAACCTGCTACCTCCTCAAGCCGCTGCCAGCTCCGTTGGAGAGTCAGCGCCTTCGACGACGACGCAGCCCAACGGTGCAGAGGTTCCTACAGCCTCCGCCCACCCCAGCGTCGTGGGCACCCAGCCACCGTCACTGTCGGGATCAGACACAGGGGTTCCTAGCGACCGAGACTGTGTCGAGCCCCGCCCTCCAGTGGATGTCGAATCTCGGACCCGAAAGCAAAAATCACCCAAACGACACAAGAAGAGGCGATTGTCAGCTGACGAACAGGACAGGAATGTGAAGCCGGCGGAAGACATCGACTTCGTTGACTCGCCCACAATTGCAACGGACTCCAGTGGCATCATTCACCAGAAGGTGCCTGAAGACAAGGAACACTCTCCTAAATCTGGTGGCCCAGAAAACGAGGCGCACTGCGTCGACTCCCAAAATGCGGGCTCCTGTGAAAGCGTCCAGCCCCCAATGACATCACAATCGTCTCTTGGTGATTGGGCAGACGATATGGAGGCAGATGATGCACAGCAAACATCGATATCTCCACCAGAGCCCATGGCTGACAATGAGCCCGGAGGGCTCTGCCAGTCAGGGACTCCTACGGCACGGTAATGCACAGCATGCAGGTGGATGGCTGTGTGGTGTGTGGTGTGTGAAATCACTGTGGGATTGCGCCGGCACACTGCCTCCGCCACTTGATATGTCTCAGTCATACCGTGTGGGAACAGTCAACGTAAATGGTGTCCACTCCACTGTCAAGACCCGCATGTTACACGACATGATCAGAGCGGCAGACTTGGACATTGCCCTTCTCCAGGAGGTCCGTCCCGAGCTGTGTTTAGACCTATATGGCTACACCACGTACAGCCTACCCGTAGGTGATGGCGCAGGAGGAACGGCCATCCTTCTCCGAGATGGCATAGACGCGACGGACGCGACGTACTTGCCGAACGGGCGAGGCATCGCACTCACACTCGGCGCAGTGCGCCTCATTAACGTCTACGCTCCCTCCGGTAATTCGCACCGCGGTGACAGGCATGTCTTCTATTCGGAGGAGTTGGCCCCACTTTTGCAAGGAAGTATGGACCATTACATAGTGGGCGGCGATTTTAACAGTGTTCTGCGGCCCGAGGACCAGACACCGCATTACGTCCCATGCCCCGCTCTACAAGCATTGATACGTGACCTCGCGCTCCACGACACATGGCTCTTGCATCATGGGACCCAGAGTGGATATACGCACTTTACCAGCCATTCTGCCAGTCGTCTGGACCGGATATACGTCTCGCGTGCCCTCCGCACAGCAACCCGTGATGCAGAACTCTGGCCGACGGCCTTCACGGACCATCTCGCGTACATCTGCACTGTCACCTTGCCCCGACAACTCACAAGACGCAGCAGGGGCCCGTGGACGCTGAACGTCTCCCTCCTTCGCGAGGAAGCGTGTCGGCGAGCAGTCACTGACACGTGGCGTCGATGTATCAGGCGCCTGCCTATGTATGCTTCCACGTTGCTGTGGTGGCTGGGATGTGTCAAACCTGCCCTCCGAAAGACCTTGATGGCCTACGGGCGTGACAGATCGAACTGGCAAAGGGCAACATCGGAATTTTACTATACAGCGTTACGTGAACTGGCGACGCAACCGCCGTCTCCCGAACGTCAGATGTCCGTACAACGCATCAAAGCTCGTCTACTTCGCATCAGGACAGAGCAGCTAGACGGTGTCCGCATCCGTGCACGAGTGCAAGACTGTATCCCCAACGAAACAGCGTCAGTGTATCACATTGTACGCGAGAGGCGCCACCGCAAACGTCAGCTCATTACGGCGGTAAACACGGAGGACGGCGGGCGCGCAGTGACACAAACGGACATCGCGCACACGTTCGTCAGACACTATGGGACCTTGTACATGGAAGATCCGCGAAATGTACGTGATTATGACGGGCTGTTGCACGATTTTCCCGCCCCTCGGGACGTGGCACCCGATGATAGTCTGCTGTTGCCCATTACACCCGACGACCTGACATCGGCCTTGGCACGTGGAGCACCGAACAAGTCGCCTGGACCGGTCGGTTTACCCCTGGAATTCTACCGCACTTTTTACCACCTTATGGGTGACAAGTGGCTCCAAATGTTTCAAGACCTGATCCGCCCTGATTTCACTGTCCCCACAGAATTCACAGAAGGCATCTTGATCCCGGTTCCGAAACCGAATGGTGGTTGTAGGTGGCAGGATTTTCGCCCACTCACACTCCTCAACAACGACTACAAGATCTTCGCCCGTATCCTCCGCGCGCGTCTCCACACCGCTATCGGGAAAGCCATCCACACCGATCAGACATGTTTAGGTGGTGTCAGCAACATTCATACGGCGTTAGGAGCATACCGCGACGTAATTGCTTTGACGGCGGCCTGCAAAATACGAGGCGCCCTTGTCGCCGTAGATTTTGACCACGCATTCGACCGCGTCGATCACGGCTTCTTACGCGCAGTTTTGCATCGCATGGGCCTCTCTCCGGAGTCTGCACAGGTGGTCCTTCGACTGGTCCACGGAGCGCGCTCCCGCATGATGGTCAACGGTTATCAGTCTGGTCACATTGTTGTTGGACGGTCAGTGCGACAAGGGTGCCCCCTGTCGGGCATATTATTTGCTGCAGCACTTGAACTAGCTTTACATGGTCTACGGCAGCGATTAACTGGTATCTCCTTGCGGGACGTGACCTTTTGTTGTGGTGCATTCGCCGATGACGTGGTGTTCCTGGCCAGATCAGAGGATGAAATGCATATGGCGCTACAGTGGCTACGCCAGTACGGGGCGGTCGCTGGGAGCGTCATCAACGTGAAGAAGACAAAATACATGGATGTCGGAGGGGGGGATTTCCCACACAACGGCGGTGCCCTTTGACAAGGTGCCCGTACTCAAGTGTTTAGGAGTGCAATTCTATAGCAATGTCCGCCGCACGGCGGCGGCTACGTACCGCCGGCTCCTACACCAGACACGTGCTCTGCTGCAGGACAACAAACTGCGTCGCTTGGATATGCTCCTCAGAACACGTTATGTCAACACCTATCTTGTCTCAAAACTGAACTATTTTGCGCATATCCTTCCCTTGACAGCTACGATGGCCGACAGATTTCAAGCAGCATATGGATATTTCGTAAGCACCGGTCTGGTTTTTAAAGTCCGATACGCCACCCTGACACTGCCGCAGCGGGCGGGCGGTATCGGTTTAATTCACGTATATAACCGTGCGCGATCGCTTTATCTCAACACTATGCGTCGCACGTGGACCTCTGCCCACGCCACTCTGACGGGCACCCTGATAGCGGAAGTGGCACCACACTCTCTGCATCCCCCGGTTTCTGTAGGACACATTTCACCGGCACTCACCCACATCAGAGACTTCTTTATTGACTTCAGCTACTTACGTTCAGAACTTCCGACGACACGGAAGCCCAGCACAAAAGACTATTATCGCCTCTATCAGCAGCGGCAACCTGAAAATACGGTCACCCACAGACACCCTGAGGTTGCCTGGAACACGGTGTGGCGAGCGGTACACACGCCTTTTCTACCTACGACGGTGCGTTCATTGTGGTACGTAGTTGTGAATGGGAAGTTCGCTACTCGTAAGAGGTTACATTCCATACATCTGACGGACGACCCCTTGTGTCCGACATGCTCAGTCGCTGACTCGGATGCACACCGTCTGACGTGTGCCGCGACCAGCGAGTGCTGGCTACTGACGCAGCGCATGCTGGCATTACTCTTGCGGCGATTGCCGGAGTCTATCTCCCCTGATGACGTATTGCGCCCCGACGTCGTATACTTTCCATCAACCAGAACGAACGCCGTTAACTGGCTAAAAGGCATGGCCGTTTACTACATATTTTGCGATGCTCCCAAAGGCACGCTCGACTTTTGGTCCCTATTGATGACGACACATGCAGCTTTCAGCCGCCATCCGAAGTACAGAACTCGTTTCGCAAATTATTTAGGTTCATTATTTGCGGATCCTCCTGCTCACTGGGGCGTTCCGGGTATGAGACGCTGAAAATGAAGAAGAATCCTGGAGCATATTGATCCTCTACGGACGGAATAGGGGGGAACCCCTCCCAACAGACGAGAAGACGACTCGGACGCTCGGCTACGGCAGTTGTAGGATCTTTCTTTGTAATGAAACAAAAATAAATCTATAATACAAAAAAAATGTTATAAAAATTAAATAAATAAATAAATAAATAAATAAATAAAAAGAACAACATCGACAAACCCACTCCATCCTCTTCCTGATCCTTCGATCCTCGAACTCGAACACGTTGCTTGGGCGTGGCGGTGGGATGGCCAGGCTTCGGGTGTCGACTCCTGCCCTATCCGTCGTCCTGCTCCTGCAGCGGTTCATTAGGGGAAAAAAAAAAAAAAAAAAAAAGTGGTCAGCGCGGCGGTCTGTCAAGCCAGGGGGCCCGGGTTCGATTCCCGGCTGGTTCGGAGATTTTTTTCCGCTCAAGGACTGGGTGTTGTGTTGTCCTCATTATCATTTCATCATCATCAGTGGAAGGCAACAGGAAACCACCACTGAAATCACTTCCCTAGACGCTCATGTGGTGGACCTCTCTGACGAGGCTTCCCCCATGACAAGACCCGCCGTAAGGCGAAACACAAAGTTAAGTTACCACCAGTGTCACATCAATCAAGATATATAAATTTCTAGAACAGAGAAACGTCTAATTAATAATATGCTAATGAAGGAGCCACCAACCACCGTGGGGTCAGCTTCTAGGCATACAAACTTTCTAATACGAACACAGCCCTGCACAACGTCTATTTGGGATGAGATGTGAACAACGTCTTTCGTTAACTGGAATTCTCAAACCGGCGACGCGGCACATATTAACCATGAAAGTTGAAGAACACGCTTCACTTGCTCAGCAGGCGCGCATGGGCACCACAGAATGCTCTCAAATCGTCCTACAGTTTAACAGACAAAACCTACCAGAATTTAAGCGGCTCTCTCACTCATCTGAGAAGAAAGTTCAGTCACCAACTCAGTCACAGCAGCTCGCACTGAACCTCCGCCAGACAGCAACATTTCCACTGGTTGGCCCATCAGTCGAGTGTACGCTGCTCACCTCAAGCTGCACAAGCGTCTTCTTTACGACTGCCACGGTGCTGCTCGTCGATAATGTTCTCGATCAGCGGCCTCTCAAATGGTTCAAATGGCTCTGAGCACTATGCGACTTACTTCTGAGGTCATCAGTCGCCTAGAACTTAGAACTAATTAAACCTAACTAACCTAAGGACATCACACACATCCATGCCCGAGGCAGGATTCGAACCTGCGACCGTAGCGGTCGCCCGGCTCCAGACTGTAGCGTCCAGAACCGCACGGTCACTCCGGCCGGCTCAGCGGCCTCTCTCCTTCACTCCAAGACCTCGATGAGTCACCACAACTCAGAGATTCGCGCTGCTTAGAAGTCCGACGCTCGAATGCCTCCTCTCGGTCGACCGCATTCTCTTTGGACCTATGATAAGATAGCAGAAAAATCGGTATGGGCGCATCAACCTCCCAACTTTAAGCCTTACTAGTGGGGAACTGCACAACAGGGGTGCCACTACTAGACGCTTTCATCGCCCTGCTCCCTTTCGTACTTGACTTACATTTACCCTACATTTGTTCCGTGTCTGCATATCTTCTGTGAGGACGTTGACTGGGTACACACAGTCCCACAAACCGCCGAAGGGTTTTCACTGTTATCCTTTCTGTAGCTCTACCCTGGTCCCAGACGTTTAGACATTTTTAATAGATAAAACATCTCCCCAGTCCAACTGCGCCGCATGCCTCCCCTGGTTCTACCTACAACTTTGGCACTTATGAGTTACGAGAGAGTTCCCCCTGGCATTAATCGACCAATATTACCCAATGGCCAGTTAACTTCATAAGTCAGCATCATCCTAGCTGGTGTCATTCGACTGGTCTCATGATGGTCAGTATTAAAGGCTAAACTTAGCCAACTCAGAGAATGGTCCCACCTTTCCTGTGCCCCAGAATGGTAAATAATGAGCGCTGTCTTTAAATTGCAGTTGATGCTTTGGCAAATGAGGTTTGAGAATAATAAGGCAAAGTAGTGACATGTTGAAGCAAAACTCTCTAAATACCTGAGAAGTGAATGCGGAAGTATTATTACTGACTAGCTGCTTGGGGAGTCCCAAACTCGCCAAAATAACCGCCATATGCCGAATGCTATAGTCTGCTGTTGTACGTTTGCTTTTTATATATACCCGAAATGAATAAATAATTTATTCATTGGGTAAAACTCCCTTGTAGAACGCAACAGATCTTTCTTAGACCCTGCGTCAGGTTTTCCTAATTTACATTCATGGCACTGAGCTGGAATTTCTGACCACGCCTTCCCATGTTATGCTTTGTTTGATTTTCATCTTACTTTTACAGGCTCCCAAGTGCCCCCTGTCCGCATTACTTCAGTTATTAATCTACGGAAACGACTGTCAGCAAGGGGATAAATTACTTGAAATAACTTTTCATAAGACAAATTCAAAACCTATTCTTGTTGCTTTCAGGCTAACCACAATATTTCAGTAATACCGTGTATACTACTGAGAGCCAAAAAGCTAATGTTTTGTAAGACAGGAAAAAGGAAGTTCGGTAATTTGATAATCTGATTCTACATCTCCCGTTTCCTATTACCTTCTACAACTTCAGTAGGTCCCTGACTTTCAGCTGCGTCACCTTCTTCAGTGGTGCTAACAAAAAAAAAAGACAATTTTTGTTGCACAGATGTTACCTCGTCTTGTAAACTAGTAATAGTCACTGTTTACTCAGCATCTTCATTAACAGCGTGGAAATCATTAACCCTACGTGCAACCTGATGCAGCATAGTTCGCAATCGCGTGACATGAGCGCATGAGGACGAGGTGTCTTCCACAAGCGCAATGGCTTCGTGAACTGTGACAAGCAGGGAAACGCGTGCAGCACAAGCTGTACGCACCCCACTAGCTGGTGGTATTTACCCGCTCGGCTCAGCCGCTGACAAATCTGGGCCACCGTGACTACATCGGACGATTGCTTGATGCGATGTTCACAATGTAAGCAGGCCTTGCGGAAATGCTTCAGACCTACGACACATCGTTTTTCCGTAGTCGGGTGGATCTGCAGATACGCAGCAAGACAGCAAGTATCAAAGGTCACAAAGATTATACATTCTCTACTTACGCACTCTTCCAACTTAATGACAGAACACACTACCAATGTATCCCATGTACGGAAGGTAAATCACGCCCTACAACCAGGTTGGATCCCCCCTTTGACAGAAACGGGATATTGGAGGGTGACGCCTTTGAGCGGGTCAGACTTGAATGCAGAATTATGGTGTGGAAAGGTGGCTAACTATGAAACATATCATTTGTTTTACCAATGTGCTTACACTAACGTACATGGATCTTTAAAAGTTTTCACCAATAACAGGATTCTTCTTTGACTATTAAAAACTCTTAAAACAACACACTCAGGTATCTTAAAATAGAACCTTACAATTTAGCAAAAAAAAAGTGTAAAATTTTAAATACCCTTACTTATTTCGTCTGATAAGGCTCACAAATTAAACAAACCCATTGTTGTAACTGCTGCTCCAAATAGAGGTTCCGAACATCACTTTAACTGGAAGGTCTAATGACACAGACTCTAACCAATATCAGCTCCAAATCCACAGTGAAATATTACACGGAATTAAAACGATCTCTCAAAGAAATCCAATTTGATTGCTTAGCTATAGTAGGTCAATATTAAACACTCGTAACTAATAGCGTAATACCGTTCATATAAAACGAGAATAAAGATTTTGACAGACAAATTTTCGTGTCGCGCTATGGTGTGCTGTGCGTCTCGCTCCTCCCCCCCCCCCCCCCCCCCCAAACGCCAGTCCGTCTCGGCTCACAGTGCAGAGGCACACGTCCATGTAAACACATGCATTAGGATTCAGAGCAGTGGCGGTAAGTACAATACTGACAATGTTGTTGTGACCCGTCAGAAAATGCTTTGACACTGCGGTTTATTGTCGGAAAATAAATTCCTACGCCAGCATTAGGTCCAATACGTTTGGTTTACATTCGCATTTGTTTTGTTTTCAAGCAGTTCGCAACATGCCGAAGATGAAAGAGTATTCAACAGACCTGAAAAATACGGTAACCGATGCCCTACAGCGAGGCATGTTGGTCGGAATTTTAGTTTGAGTGTTTGGAATAAGAAGATACTATTAACAGGGACCACAGGTTGACTCAGAGAGACGCGGAACGAGGAATCTCATAAGGAGGATGACAAAGAGCGACCCAAAGGAGGCAGCTGTTGACATAAACAGAGAGTTGTGTGAATTACTCAAATATCGAACAGTACCCTAATACAGATTCTCGGAGAGTTCAATCTTCATGGCTGGCGCCCAGGCAAAAATCCATTCATATTGGCGAAGAGTAGGAAACCCCCACTTGAGTTTGTCAGAGCACTTAAGGACCGGACACCTCAACAGTGGTCGCGCATGTTCTGGAGCGATGGAAGTAAGTTTAAATTTTAAAATTCATGGTGAAACTCTCGGCTGTAATTTACTTTGCACAATTCGCTACTAGTTTCGGTCAATGACAATTATCATGTTTAAATGGCATAAACAGCAGGAAAGTTATACCATAATCTGAACGTAAGTAATTTGCTATTTAAGCCCACCATGGCACGTAAAAAATTTATCACAATAATAACTGTGTACGATAATTTTCGTTAAGAAGCAAGTCCACATTGACAACTAGTAGTGTGTTACTAGGCGTCAATGTGCACTTGCATGCCACGGCCCACAGACTGGCCCCCCAAAAACTGTTTTCAAATTATCACTGCCGCGTTCAAGAGGTAACAGCGTAAATAACAAACCGGCAAGAGCCAAAATTTATACAAAATCCCCAGGTACAAGCGCCTGCTGTATTACAGAGAACATAATTGAAGAAATACACAGGCGGAACCAGAGTGTATTGCGTTACTCTCGTGTGAATTCGCTAGAGAAACTGAGTTTCACCGTTACAAGAATCGCAATATTGGCAGTCCAAACGACGTTCCTTCCGTGAACGCCTTGATGTATTAACCACACAGCTCCACAAGGCGCCGACTGTCCCAGACACTTCAAAGGGGGACCACTACGTACACGGGAATGATAGGCCCCACTCGTCGACACATCACTCGGACCACGGAACTCTTCTTTCGTCAGGCGGTAACCAACTCCCCTTTTAAGGCGTCCTGTGCGGGCCCCTAAATAAACTGCGCTCGGGCCCCCGCTGCCCTCGCGCAGGGCTAGGGCTGCATCGACACCTTAGCAACTAAGCAGTGCGCGTGAGCTATCGATGCTTACTGCCGCCAAGAAAACAAAACACGCACACTGCACAATTAATACTGCCTGCAAGGTTATTAACGTTACGACATTAACAGCAAAATTCCCTGGGGCACACTCACAGAAACATCTACATCCGTCGATGACTCGCCATCCAAGATGACTTGCTGCGTCCTCCCAACGAAAAAAATTGTCAGTCCAGTGAGAAATTTCGCTTGGTACCCCATTCAATCGTCCTTTCATAATAAGCGTGGTTGATATACTGTCTTCTACTTTGGTACCCTCAATTTTCAGGCAATATTAATTGAGCAGACGTATCTTCTGTTTCCTTGGTTCCAGTGCACGTCGATAGCTTTACTTCCAGTGGGGTCGAGGCAGCCCTAGCTCCGCGAGAGGGCAGTGGATACCCGAACAGAGTCTATTTCAAGGTGTGCAGGACGATTTAAAGGGAAGTTGTTTACCGTCTGACAGTAGAAGAGTGGTGTATCGACACTGATGGGGACAATCATTGCTGTGTACGAGACGGCTATGCTCTGATGTGTCTTGGACGGTGGGCATGCGGTGGAGCTCTGTGATTAATGCATCAGGCCGTGAACGGAAGGAAGATCGTTTGGACTGCAATATATTGCGATTATTCTACAGGTAAAACTCAATGTGTCTATTGAAGTACTTGTTTTGCATGGGACTCACACAACGCATTCTGATTCGTTCTATGCGTTTGTTCAGTTAATGTCTTCTGTAATACTGCATATGCTTGTGCCTGGGGATCTTGCACAAATTTTGTTTCTTTGCCAGCTTGGCATTGACGCTGCCGTCTCTTCCATGCGACGGTGATACTTTGAATACATTTTAGTGTGGATAATCCGTGGGCCGTGGTAGCAGACTTGCGCCGAATGTTACCCGTATTTATCGTGTACTGATGCACCGTTTTTTGGATTGAGGTCTAAAGTCAGAACAGAATAATTGCTGTTCTGTTTATACTTCAGATATGTTCAGTGGTGATATATGTGTTCTAATACGCCGTGTTTACGTTAGAGTCCTAGGCTCTGAATACTGATAGGTTATGGCGTGCGTAATCGATGGGCTCTTGTATGTGAATAATTGCTGTTTTGAACAAACTACTGAGTCGGTCGTTGCTATTTCTTGTTTGTTGGTGTGTACTAATTCCAACTCTTCCAGCCAATGGCTGAAGTGCTTAATTAATTTTATGCTTATGTATTTCAGTCCTAAGCCACTTGTTATGATCAAGATATTCACGTATTCAGTAGAGGAGTCTGTCAAAGTTCAGAATTGTGTTGTTCTGTGTAACGCTGTCGACCCAGCCTCACTGATGCCGATTTTAAGCCATAATCACAGACCACAGTATCTGAGTACGTTACCTTTCTTTTAATTACATTTGTTGGCCAGCACGCTTTAATTTAGTCACGAACCCAGTGAACTTGTTTGCTCTTGAGAAAATCCGACAATTTTTTAAATTTCGTCCGTCTCAGTTGCATTGGATTGCTCATAAGTGTCCTACAGCCATCTGGCCTGGTGTTGACTTTATGCTATTTGAAACCCTTTGAATGCTGTTAACTGTAGGACGCGCCTTTGCCCATGTTTAAAAAGGAAAAACTTATGTTAAATGCACACATAAAAAAAAGTTTTGTATCACCCCGGTTCCCAGAACTCCTGAAGATAGCCACAGACCCTTTGACTTTTCAGAGATGTCACTAAACCCACCCAAAGACGTAAACAATCAAGCATGACCAGCGCCCATTAGATGGAGGGAGTCCGGCAGCTGATCAGTTCCAGTCATTCCATCAGGAAGGTTAACACGTCCTTTGACTTGCTAGACTAGTTGGCGCAGAATAAGGTGTAAACAAAATTGTTCTAAAGGGCATACAGCTCCGAGCATTGTCTGTAGTTCAACAATGCCTAGACGCTCAGTTCCGCGGTTCCACCACGTCCCCATTGTTACTTTGTGCCAGGAAGGGCTCTCAACAAGGGAAGTGTCCAGATGTCTCGGAGTGTGCCAAAGCGATGTTGTTCGGACATGGAGGAGATACAGAGAGATAGTAACAGTGGATGACAAGCCTCGCTCAGGCTGTCCAAGATCTACTAATGCAGCAGATGACCGCTACCTACGGATTATAGCTCGGAGGAACCCTGGCGCAACGCTACCATGTTGGATAATGCTTTTCGTGCAGCCACAGGATGTCGTGTTACGACTCAAACTGTGCGCAATAGGCTGAATGATGCGCAACTTCACTCCCGACGTCCATGGCGAGGTCCATTTTTGCAACCACGACACCATGGAGTGCTGTACAGATGGGCCCAACAACATTCCGGATGGGCAGCTTAGGATTGGCATCACGTTCTCTTCACCGATGAGTGTCGCATATTCCTTCAATCAGACAATCGTCGGAGACGTGTTTGTAGGCAACCCGGTCAGGCTGAACGCCTTAGACACACTGAACATCGAGTGCAGCAAGGTGGAAGTTCCCTGCTGTTTTGGGGTGGCATAACGGGCCGCTGGTGGTCGTGAAAGACGCCGTAACGGCTGTACTATACATGAATGCCATCCTTTGACCGATAGTGCAACCATGTTGGCAGTATATTGGCGAGGCATTCGTCTCCATGGACGATAATTCGCGCCCCCGTCGTGCACATCTTGTGAATGACTTCCTTCAGGATAACGACATCGATCGACTGGAGTTGCCAGCATGTTCTCCAGACGTGGACCCTATCGAACATGCCTGGCATAGATTGAAAAGAGCTGTTAAAAGACGACGTGACTCACCAACCACTCTGAGGGATCTACGCCGAATCGCGGTTGAGGAGCGGGACAATCTGGACCAACAGTGCCTTGGTGAACTTGTGGATAGTATACCACGAAGAATACGGGCATGCATCAATGCAAGAGGACGTGCTACTGGGTATTTGAGGTAACGGAGTGTACAGCAATCTGGACTACCACCTCTGAATGTCTCGCTGTATGGTGGTACAACATGCAATGTGTGATTTTGGCGAGCAATAAAAAGGTTCCGGAACTCGGGGAACCGAGCTGATGCAAAACATTTTTTGATGTGTGTAGATCTAGTTAGAGCAGCTATTTGGTTAAGTTAAATACTGCTTTCCATGTAATTAGTAGTTGCACAGAAAAGGAAGCGGTTCATATCAAATTATATGGTCACATGTGACCGGCTTGACTGAAGTTCCTTCTGGTACAAGGTACACATCTAATGTGATTACTTTATTTACTGACACAAATTAAACGAGGTCACCTTATTTCATGTTCTTTGACTTGCTAGACTAGTTGGCGCAGAATAACGTTAAACAAAATTATTCTAGAGGGGATGCAGCTCCGAACGTTGTCTGATATGATGTTTACTTGTCTCTTCCATCGTGAGTAATAATATTTTGCGTTTTCATTTCTTTAAGTTGTGGTGACACTGTGTTTGTACTTGGTCAACTCTGTGGAGCATGCTACATGGAAGAATAATTCACTAACTGTTCTGCCAAAGAGGATTTATTTTAATGTTTTTTGCCTACTTCAGTGGGAATATAAGAGGATGTATGCTTTAGCACTGTTGTTCAACCACTTTTGAGGACACTGAGCGAGTTACATTTAAAGTCCACTATTCCTAGGTAAACTGAATTATTTTGTGTGTGTCTGTCTCTTGTAAACGCTTGTCTTGTGCAGTGAAGAAAATTCAGATTATATTTGATGACACGTTGTAAAGTCTTCATTAATCTGGAAGGGAGATTGTTTCAACGGCAGGAATTATTTTGCATAATCCTTATAATTTAACCAAGCCACTGTGTTACTTTGATACGGGCTTCGACTTAGAAACTGAGCGTTGTGGGTGTCCTTGGAACTGAGCTTCTTATTTTTTCTTAACATACTTTATCTTGTTTCTCTTTAGTGAACTGGATTTTGACCTTCACTGCTTACTTAAATTTGTACTTGGCTGACATCCACCGGCACTGTGCAGTTATAAATTGCGTAGTTGTTTTAATAAATAAGTTGTGGTTGTCAAAATTTGATATTTGTTTTTGTTTTTGTTTTTGTCCAGCACCACACCGCTCCCGACACAAACCAGCTCTCTACCGCGACATTAATAGTGACCTCATACGTTTTTCATCTGTAGTGAAGTACTCTCTGAAAAATGCTCGATTAATATTTACCCATATCTCGAAAACATTTCAAAGTGATGAAAAGATTAACAACTACCTTTAATTGTACAGAAATGTAAAATTGTGCGTTTCACAAACGAAATAATGTCGGGTCCTACGACTGTAGTAGCATTGAGACACAGGTGGAATCAATTTAACTCATACAAATACTTTGGTCTAACACGTTGTAGGTGTATGAAACGGAGTGATCACATAGGTTCAGTCGTGGGTAAAGCAGCTGGTAGACTTCCGTTTTTTGGTAGCATACTCGGGAAATGCCTTCAGTCTACAAAGGGGGCTGTTTGCAAATCACTAGTGCGACTCTTTCTAGAATACTGCGCATGTGGATGAGACCTTTACCAAATAGGACTAGCAGGTGATATTCGGCTATACAGAGAAGGGTCAAAGGCTTGTCTGATCTATGGGAGAGTGTGTCGCAGAGACGCTGAAGAAGCTGAACTGGCAGACTATTGCAGATAGATGTAAACTGCTTATGAAGTTCCAAGAACTGACGTCTCTAGGAATACACTGCAACCCCCTACGTAACGTTCTCGCAGGTATCATGAGGACATCACAGCACGCACAGAGACATTAAAACAATCATTCTTCCCGCGCTCCATACGTGCATACGTGAATGGAACGGGGTACAACACTAAAAACTGCTACAGTCGAATGTACCCTCTGTCGTACGGAGTATAGCTGTAGATGTATATGCGGTTCTAGGCGCTACAGTCTGGAACCGCTCTACCGCTACGATCGCAGGTTCGAATCCTGCCTCGGGCATGGATGTGTGTGATGTGCTTGGGTTAGGTAGGTTTACGTATTTCTAAGTTCTAGGGGACTGATGACCTCCCATAGTGCTCAGAGCCATTTGAACCATTTTCGTAGATGTGTATGTAGATGTACACGTAGACAGAGCTTCCTCCTTCCAAAGTATGACATAGTTTCTCCCCGTTTTACAGTCAATCGACATACTCCTGACACCTGTTTGTTGTATCCCCGACGTTAACATGAATGTAAACAGTTCCACCTTGCGCGTCGAGCGAGTAGCTTGTTCCTACTTCCGCCTGTACAGCAGCACGGTGTGATCGAACACTGCTCTTGAGTAGCAGAGTTTGTTGTTCGTTCGATCTCTGACGGCGACGTTCTCTTCCCGCGCCATGATGTCTTTCCAGTTTCTCAAGAATATTAATCGTCAACGATACGTACCGTTCGTTCCAGTTTTGACAAGAGTGCACGTCATTTTCAACCAGGCTCTCTAGTATTTTACGACTGGCTAGATGATACTATTCGACTTACATCTGATCAGATAGATACTGCTTATTTTGATTCTGATTTGTAGGCTTTTTGTGTGAAATTTCAAGATCAGTTGCAAGTAGAACGGCTTGTCTCTTTAGTTGGTTCTCTAGTGATGTTTACGCATTGGGATGATGCCGTTAGACTAGTTCTTTTTGCAAATGCTGCGATCGAATGTATTCCGGTTAGAGTTTACAATCTTCCACCGGGATTGGACGATTCATTTCTTATGACGGCGTTGTTTCCTTTTGGAGTCGTTCGGTGTATCCACCGGGAACTCTAGCCTGCTGAACATCGCTTGCAATGTTACAGTGGCATCTGATCCGTAGAAATGTGTGTTCAAAAGAATATTCCTTCACAGCTGAATGTTGCTGGTTACGATTCATTTTACGTATTCAGAAAGTAGCCATCTCAGATACAATTGTCCACGTCGTGTTCAGGTTTTAAAGTAGTCCTATAAAAAACGTCGTACGTAGTCTGCTGTCATGCTTTTTCATCAGTGTTAAAGGACGTTTGGGGGACATAGCCCCCCCACCCCCGCACGACGTTTAACCGTTACAGGCACGCCGCGCCTGATTAGGCGAGCGGTCAAAGGCGCTGCAGTCATGGACTGTGCGGCTGATCCCAGCGGATGTTCGAGTCCTCCCTCGGGCATGGGTGTGTGTGTTTGTCCTTAGGATAATTTAGGTTAAGTAGTGTGTAAGCTTAAGGACTGATGACCTTAGCAGTTAAGTCCCATAAGATTTCACACACATTTGAACATTTCGTTATAGGCACGTCCAGGTGCGGCCCCTTCTGCCGTCAATGTGCCAACACCGGTAACACAGTTTAAAGCCAGCGGACTCAGGATGATGAGGACTGTGAAGTAACCCTCCCCAACTTCACTCCTCCGAGAAGGTTGTAGTAGTGGAGGGTGCTCCTTCCAGCGGTGATCTTTTGAATACTAACATTAACTGCGATTCTCGTTTCGCTAGGGATGGCGTGGTTGGTTCAGTTGATGTTGAAATGAATATAGCATCTGCGTCCTCTCATCCACATGTAGGAATGTCTGTTCCCGTTGGTTCCGAAGTTTTAACGGATACACTGCTTGCTGTTCTGCCTGTACAGTGTTACAGTGCAATGCTATCCCTTCCTCATTCTGATACGATGAAGCAGCGGCTTACTACGGATTCACTTCCAAGTCCCATAATCCAGACAGCTTCATACAGTCCATTGCCTTACTCTGTTTATCTGATGATGATCTTCATCGTTCTCGGTTGTGTTTCATTCTGTTTAGTGGAGCAGACCTTGATGAGCACCATACCCTTCTGTGTCAAGAAGTTATGTTGTCACCGAGTGGAGTGAAACAATATTTGAAGCCTGAGCGTGCAACGTCACGCCGAAGAAAACAAAGCGAGGAATCAGCACCTTCCAGTGGAGAGGATTCAAATCTTGTACTTTCGTCTCCACCGTCTGCCGGTGTTGTGGGGAGACGGACGTGATGTGGAAATTCTTTTCTACTTCTAACTAATGCGAGCGTATAGGTTTCTTACCCTAAATGTTAATAGGATAAGCTCTCCGTTACGGCTTGCTACGTTAAGACAGTTTATCGACAGTTTGTTTATGATTCCCATGTTGATGTGTGTTTGCAAGGAGACTTATTTGATGTGTTTTGTTTCCCTGTGTATTTAATGTTGCGCCGTACGTTCTACTGGCACGGCCGTGTTTTAAAGGAACGGTAATCCGTTGACGGACTTGGAAACGACGGAGGACGGCAGCGGTATAGGGTGTAGCGTTTATGATCTCGCTTTAATTTTTCTTTATGTTCCTTCTGAATATGGTCATACATATGATGGCTCGCGGTTTTATGAGGAAGGGGCCATTTATTTACTTTGTCAAAATCCGCAAAAAATTTTCGTGGCGGAGATTTCAGCTACGTCTTACGTCCTGTGGATCAGACTTCAATGATAGCTTTTGTCGTGAACTTAACGATAAGGTTGAGTAGTCGTTGACTCTACGGGATACAGTGTTTTACAGTTACTTTTAGTAGTCTGGACAGTTTCTGTTTGTGCGCCTCCTTATGCAGTTGACTTTTGTCGGTTGATGTAATTCCTGCCAGCTTCGCTGACCACTGTGCTGTTTCAATGACTCTTAACCACGTCCCGTAACAGGTACATATTTATCGCCCAATTTGGAAGCTAAATACTTTATATCTGGCAGACCCCTCTCTGGATGATATCATCGCTGCCGTGTGTGGGCGGGCAAGCCGTTCCCAAGTGCGTTATCCCTCCATTATGGAACAGTCGGTTGCCATTGGCGAACCTCGGCTTCGCACTGCACTTATACGTTTTAGTGCTGGTAAAGCGGCTGAAATGAGGAGGACTCGGGATTTTATTATGCTGTCCTTCGTTATCTTTATGATTGTGCTCAAGAAGTCCCTTTGAAAGTTATGGTTGTTAACTGCGTGAAGGCAAAATTCTTTCAAGTCGAAAGACTACAATTAGATGGTGTTCCTTACATAGCAGCGTTACGAATGTATATAACAGCAAATGGCCGGCCGCTGTGGCCCAGCGGTTCTAGGCGCTTCCGTCGGGAATCACACGGCTGCTACGGTCACAGGTTCGAATCCTGCCTCGGGCATGGATGTGTGTGATGTCCTTAGGTTAGTTAGGTTTAAGTAGTCCTAAGTCTAGGAACCGAGCGAGGTGGCGCAGTGGTTAGACACTGGACTCGCATTCGGGAGGACGACGGTTCAATCCCGCGTCCGGCCATCCTGATTTAGGTTTTCCGTGATTTCCCTAAATCTCTCCAGGCAAATGCCGGGATGGTTCCTCTGAAAGGGCACGGCCGACTTCCTTCCCAATCCTTCCCTAATCCGATGAGACCGATGACCACGCTGTCTGGTCTCCTTCCCCAAAACCACCACCACCTCCTAAGTCTAGGGGACCGATAACCTCAGATGTTAAGTCCCATAGTGCTTAGAGCCATTTGAACCATTTGATAACAGTAAACGACAACGACATATAAATGTGTCAGCTTGTAAAAAGTAGACATGGCTTAAAGCCAAAACTTCTGCACTTGATAATGGCCTAAGGCCGAAATTGCAAGAGTGGAAATAAAAAGTTTAATAGTCACTGGCGTAAACATGATGTCTTTCAAGTAGATGGTGTTCGTTTGCGGTGCCAGTCACGTTCGATTCTTCATAATGAGTTGCCGTCTCGGTATCATCTAATTCGGCAGCGAACGCGATCTCAAAAGACGTGTGTCACTACTGTTCGCTCTATAGATGGACATGAGTGGTCATCCCAACCTGATTGAAGGCGTGAGGTTTCCCAGTATTTGCCGATCTTTACATTGGAATGGACTGAGGCGGTGTACCTTCTGCTGATTTTACTTCCCTCCTTGATAGAGTTGTGAGGCCAGATCACCATGATGAGGTTTTGGCGCTTTTTATCATGATGAGGTATCTGACATTATAGTTCTCTCACCCTTCCGCAGAATGCCAGGTTTCGATGGAGTTCCCAAGGAATTGTGCGTTTGATTTTAGCCTCTGATAGGAGATACCGCAACGTCAGTGGCGAATGAAATGGTGTATGGGTACACGTCCCGCCATCCCGTGAGATCGCTAAAAATTGTTTTAATTCCCAGAAAGATGGGTCGTCTGTCAGTGGATCAGGTCCCACCGATAACGCTGCTAAATTTGGATTATAAAATCGTCGGGTGGACGATAAATATCTGTTTGCTGGTTTTGCGCTTGCAGACATTGTGGCGCGTTGATGAAATTGTCTCCCGTGTCGTACTCTCCCGACTCTCATTGCTGAGTGTCGTGATCTCATCTCGATTGCTTCCACTGTTCCTGTGTCGGGAGCTTTACTTTTTATTGAGTTTAACCAGGCGCTTGATTGAGTAAGTCACGATTTCCTTTTGCGAGTTGACGGCTGTTGGTTCTAATGATGCTGCACGACGAATGTTCACCTCTATAATTACTGGTATTCAGTGTTCTCTTACTTCCCCCATAGAAGTGTGTCGAGGTATCCTACACGGGGATCTTTTACCTACGACGTTATTTGAGCCATTTCTGGATCCCTTACTGCGGTCCAAAACTGCTCGATTTGGTGGCTGTTCGTTAATGGGAGATAAGTTTATCGTTCACAAGTATGACGATGACGTTATGATACTTATTCGTACTCATGACAACATACAGGTGTTCAAGAACATTTACAACGCATTTTATCCCCTTAGATGATCACAGATTAACGACCGGAAGTGTCGGTTACTTCGCAGGTATTGGCGCGGTTCAGATTCCATGAGTTACGTCGATCGTCCGCCATCGATATTTGGTTTTCATTATTGATTATGTATGAAGATGGTTGCGTTAAAATAGAAGTTAGTTACGGACAGGATTCAAGAAGCGATCCTTGTACTGCGCGTCGCTGCGTCTCGTTACTTCATGAGGTTCGGACCTGGGAAACTTAGGCCTAAGTCTTGAATAAAGCTTGTTTCCTTGGCCAATTTTTTTTCTTTTCCTGCGATGATGTCCTGAAAGTTACAACGAGTATCGGGCAAGTTTATGTGGCGACAATCTGTTTCTCGTGCGCGCTATGAGGTTGTGGCGAAACCCCTGCTGATGGGAGGTTTGTTTCTCGCTGATGTTCGGGCCAAGGTTTGTGCTTTATTGCTTCGACGCACTGTTTTGCCATGTCTTCGCGTCCCCGTGACATACAGGTAGCTGTTTTTCCTTTCTCTGACCTGCAGGCTTAAACCCTTTTAACAAATGAAAGTAAAATAATATAATAATAATAAATTGTAATACTAATTATTATTGTTTGGATAAATAATTGAGAGATTAAAGTTTGTTTAGCCTTTAATATTGGAACTGAATTTCTTAATGTTTCATAAAATCTTACGTAGCATTGTTCATGAGGTCACACAATAAAGTAAATGCAATTTACGCCGTGAATTTATCGAAATTCGCACGTCCGAAGATGTACGGAACGTAGCTAGGGCTCATTCTATATTTTTTGTAGACAAAGTCTGATATCTGACGCCAGCTTCAGCCATGACAATGGGGTGACTAAAACCACTAAAACAGAGAAAAGCATACGATTAAATAAAACGTGTATTCATTTCAACATATACATTACGATATGAATGACACTTACGTAAAATTCTAGGCAAATAATTGCAGATCATTCACAAATGAGAGCGACTTATTAATTCTGCGCCTCTTTTCTGCAAATAAGTATTGATATGGCTACCTGTGGAGCTACACAAAATATTACGTCCTTCTAGGACAACGAATGACGTAAGAGTGCTGATGCCTACTGGCTGGTAGAAGAGAGCGGTGTTAATTCCTTTGTTTTGCTTGCTCTTGTCTTAAAAAATCGATACATATAATTTAAGTTCAGTAAATGAAATATCGTCTGTGCTCGAGTGGAAATGGTTTCTTAAACTGCCCCCCAAATTGAGAAGGCAAAGGTGTAATGACATTGTAATTCTGTCAGAGACAGCAAAGGACTTGGAAGAGCAGTTGAATGGAATGGACACTGTCTTGAAAGGAGGATATAAGATGAACATCAACAAAAGCAAAACGAGGATAATGGAATGTAGTCGAATTAAGTCGGGTGATGCTGAGGGAATTAGATTAGGAAATGTGACACTTGAAGTAGTAAATGAGTTTTGCTATTTGCAGAGCAAAATAACTGATGATGATGGAAGTAGAGAGGATATAAAATGTAGACTGGCAAAGGTGAGGAAAGCGTTTCTGAAGAAGAGAAACTTGTTAACATCGAGTATAGATTTAAGTGTCAGGAAGTCGTTTCTGAAAGTATTTGTATGGTGTGTAGCCATGTAGGGAAGTGAAACATGGACAATAAATAGTTTGGACAAGATGAGAATAGAAGCATTCTAAATGTGGTGCTACAGAAGAATGTTGAAGATTAGGTAGGTAGATCTCATAACTAATGAGGAGGTGTTGAATAGAATTGGGGAGGATTTTGTGGCATAGCTTGACTAGCAGAAGGGATCGGTTGGTAGGACATGTTCTGAGGCATCAAGGGATGACAAATTTAGTATTGGAGGGCAGCGTGGAGGGTAAAAATCATAGAGGGAGACCTAGAGATGAATACACTAAGCAGATTCAGAAGGATGGAGGCTGCAGTACGTACTGGGAAATGAAGCAGCTTGCACAGGATAGAACAGCGTGGAGAGCTGCATCAAACCAGTCTCAGGACTGAAGACCACAACAACAACAACAAGGTGTACTACCTGCAGCTGAGCAATTTGTTGACGTATTTTCTATATTTGTCATGTCATGAATTGTAAGTTATTACGTATCATGTTTCACAGATTCAACATCCATAAAATATTACAAATCTATACAAATACATAAATAATATTTACATACACGTTTAATGAAAGTGAAAAGACAAAATAAAAAAAATTGATTCCACACGGAACTAAACTCGCGAACTTTCGTTTCAGAGTCCTGTGCGCTAGGACGTAGCTATTTTTTTTTAATTCCACAAAAACAGTAACAAAAATGGCTACAATTAAATGACATAAATAAGGTGACAGCTATTTGCAGTCATAAATTATAGCATTCAAAGAATGAGTCTTTTGATGCTTGCCTTCGTAAGTCTCTCGATAACTCGTATACATAGACTGTAACATTCATTTCACAGTTCGTATTCACTTGTGCTTAGTCACTTTGTAAAAGATTGTTGGGTATATAGTCCATTGTTCTCTTTCACTTCAAAATTTTATTACACATGTTCATTCAATAAATAAAATTAATTAATGTTTTTGTGCACATTCAGAGATATGTGAACGTGTTCTCTGTAGACTGTCACTTGTTAGAAATGGTTTATACTGTGCTGACGTCTTTGTATTTTAAAATAAATATCATGTGTCACACGTTTAGTTTACGTTGAGACGAAAGTTCTTGAAGAAATAGGTTGGAGAACAACAATTCCGCAATTAAGTGTGCTTTGGAAGACGTAGTTAAAATGTGGTTTCGTCTTGGTAGGAATACATGGTGTCAGTGGTTCCATACTGACCAGTCCGTGTCTTGCCACTCACATCACCTGTAGCGTCCCATCATGAGCGCAGTGAACAGTTTAATAATTTGCACACAACTTGTTTATACATTGTTCGTTGAAAACAAAATGTTCGTTCACAACAGAGAGCACGTAACATAACAAATATCAATTCACATTGAGTACAGTTTTCTATTACATATTTACATAGATATAAAAAAAATTATGTGAAACATGTACCTATACATTTACATTACATTGTTTGGTAATACATATACATATTTTACATTTTTAATTGCATTAAACTAGATATTTACAAATACATATGGATCAGACGTAGAAAAAATTATCTTTCGTGTATTGTGATACACTCAGAAATTTCATTTCCTTTTATAGGGCTCTTCCCTTTTTTAGTAAAGTTTTCCTTTTAAGTATATTTTCCTTTACATCAGTACTACACAATAAGTGCTCTTCCTCATTAAACGTTTTCTGCAACATAAACTTTTATAGCAGGTTAGAAAACATCTTGGGGACGATCTGTCCTGAAAAGTCATGATTACAACAAGGCATAACACATCACATCCACAATCAATTCCAAATTAGCACATGCACAAAGTATCATTTACAAATAAAATAAAGTATACAGCCTTGCTCAATTAATCTCATTTGTCATTTCCTGTAGAGTGTTTTTTGTGCATGTTGTGTTCATGTGTATTGTGGTGTGAGTGTGAATAGCAAATCAAGTGTCTACCATGCCAATTAATATATCAGGTTCAGGGCAGATATTGTCTACGGTCGTTTAGTCTGTCAGCTTGTCTGCGGGGGTTAATAAATACAATCAGTAGCTGTGCTTTGCATGAAAATTGTTAGTTCTTCCTGTGTCTTATTTTCTTGCTGCTGCTGTTGTTGTAAAATGAAGATACTTAAGATTATAGCTTATATCTTCTTCTTCTTCCAGTTTGGAGTACCGGATGTGACTTACCTTGTTGTTTTATCAGCATACTCTGTTAAGGGCTAAAAGTTTTCAAATCTTTGTGTGGGTACAAACCTAAAATTCTGTTATTCTTGGGGATTTGTAAAAGATATGCTCCAGGGTGTGGTATATCAATGATTGTGTAAGAACCTTCATATAATGGACGCCTCTTAAGATTACGTTTTAGAGATGATGACGATTCGTAGTGGGTCTTCAGTAAAATTTGCATGCCTGTTGTAAAGTTTTGCCTTCTTTTAAGATTAGCACCATAGTTCTTATTTCTAATGTCAATTTGTTCAGTAATTGCAATGAGTACTTCCCTTACCTTTCCCTCATAGGAAGGTTTGGTGTCAGAAAATTTTGGTAGTGGGTTGCTCCATTCATTAGTTTCCTTTGTGTCAAACATGATTTCTCTGAGAGTATAGGGTGTGTTATATATATTTAAATTGTTGTGTATTTCCTCAAAAAGTGCTAGGTATTATATCCAGTTTGTGTGCTGTGTTGAGGTGTAAGTTCTCATAAATCTGTTGAATTCTCTAAAAATTCTCTCACAAGGGTTAGCTTATGCATGAAATTTTGAAATAAAGATGCTCTTGATGTTATTAGCCTTTAGAAATTTTCTGCAGGTGAATCCTGCATAATATGTGGCGTTCTCTGATAGAACGGCTTTAGGTTTTCCACAGTATGGCATGTAATCATTTGTGAACCTTCTGATGATGGTGTTTGCTGTGGGTGACTCTGTGGCAAAAAGTTTGATGTGCTTAGAAAATCTGTCATAAAATACTAGAATGTATTTACAACCACTGATGCTAGTTGTATGAGGTCCGCTAACATCTTTACAAAGTATCTCTCTAGGTCCAGTGAGTAAGATAAAGTGCAAATCAGTTTTGGTGGATTGATTTTGTGGCTTGGATTTTTGACATATGAGACATTTGCTGATAACATCATGTATTTTTCTTCTCATGTTTGGAAAATGGCAATATGTATGTAACTTGTTTAGACATTTCTTTGTTCCGTAGTGTCCCCAAACTGTTGGAGTGTGTCCAATGAGATTGTATACAGAATCTTGTGGTATGCAAACGCACCAGTCAGTAGCATTTGTGTGTCTTTTGTAGAAAAGTATGTTGTTGTGTAACATGTGTCTGTCTTGTAAAGTGTTGTTGTGTTGTACTATGATTTGTTTTATTTTGTACCAGTGTGGATCTGAATCTTGTAGTGTTGCCATGTTCTTGCATAGGTCTTTGTAGTATTGTGTAAACTGTTTGTCTTGCATGAGTAGTATTCTGTAATCATGTGTATTCTCAAAGTCTGTATTGTTATGGTGTAATCCTTGTGGTAGTCTTGAAAGTGTGTAAGCTATTATATTGTCTTTTCCCTTGATGTGCTTGATTTCAAAAGAGCAATTCTGCAATGTAAGTGCCCATCGTGTAAGTCTGGGATGAATGAGTTTACATGACAGAAGGAAGGTAAGTGCTTGATGGTCAGTGTATATAATGGTGTGTCTTCCATACAGACAACAATTAACCTTTTTAAATGCCCATACAATAGACAATGTTTCCAATTCTGTGGTGGAGTAAGCTCTTTCACATTCCGTTAAAGTCCTACTGCCAAAACCAATGATCTTAATATGTTCTGAGGTTTCTGTATTAACAACTTGAAATAAACAAGATCCCAAACCAATGTTTGATGCATCACAAGCAATAGAAAAGTTCAAATTGAAGTCTGGATGTTCCAGCATATTAGAATTTACTAAGGCTTCTTTGATTTTAGTAAAGTCATTTTCACAGTCTTGGTTCCAAATCCCTATCTGGTTCATCTTTAATATGTTTAATAAGTATCTGCTATTGAGTAACTGTTTAGGTATGAATCGTCTGAAAAATGAGCATAGACCGAGAAATGATTTTAACTGTTTCTTTGTAGTGGGACTGGGGAAATATCTGATAGCATCTAATTTTGAAGGGTCAGGTTTAATGCCTTATGTGTTGATGATGAGTCCTAGGTATTTGATCTCAGCAAACAAGCAAATTTAGATTTACAAATATTGTCAGCGATACCAGCTTGTGTGAATCTGCGTAGTAAAGTGTTGAGGGTATCAGTGTGTTCCTTCCATGTTTTTAAGGCAATCAGTATGTCATCTACATAGTGTGTAACCGTTTCTAGTAAATCATCACCGAGTACAGAGTTTAGTGCAGTAATGAAAACTCCTGAGCTTACATTTAGGCTAAATGGTAATACACAAAATTGATAAGTACTACTGTAACACCATACTGATTTATTTTGCTTTTGTTTCATTTAATATTACATCTTTAAGCTTCTGTAAATGTGTTTGATTGAATAGACAACACAAAATTGTATACTCTTTTCTTTGTTTGAAACTTTGATGTCGTGGCTTGATTCTATGCAATGTGGTATATCTGTCATTTAAATTCTTTGTCCCATTTGGAGGGATCAAAACTTACTGTATATAACTGTAAAATCTGTGTGAATAATTTTTTGTAGAAATGTCCATATGTGCAAATGTTCTGTTTTATATAACATGTTTGTTTGCTGTTATGTAAACTGCTGATCCTCACTTAGGGTTCTTAGTCATTTTGTATGTAAAACGTCTTGTGGTTTCCCCCGCGAACGGAACTGTGTAGTGCGTGCAAATTGTGGTTGGCCTAGGTAGATAAGGTGGAACAAGAGTCAGTTGGGGACGAGCTACCAAACTGTGCACTGCCATGTAAAATTTGTATAGTGTGCTGGTTACGAGAGAGGCTTTTTGTGCCACTTTCCAATGCCTCGGATGGATGGATAAATAGCTGGAACGATTCTGGAATTGGTATCCATCATCGCCACCAAGAAGGGACAGAGTCCAGCAATTCTGCCTGTAAATCCACCTATTAACATGCAGTTGCCACCACATTGTGCAATCACTGTAACGGAATACTATAATAATGTACAGTGAAGGATCAGCTTGTTGGATGTGTTAGTGTGCACAAATATAAGGCAACTTATAACTGAATTTATGTACCTACCATGAATTTTTCCTTATCATAACACCTCTCAGGTTCCTCTCCATTGGAAGTAAAGTGATTACCGAGTGTCCCTACTGAAAGAACATTAAAGACCAGTGTTTTGCTAATTAATGCCTCTTTAACATAGTAAAAAGAAAGTTTAAGTTAATGTGGCAAGAGAGTGAGTTAAAGTAAATGATGCTTACTGAAAATAATTTTCCTATTAAAATTGCTTTTTAAAGTGTGTTGCCAACTTCAAAATTAAAAGTTCTTAAGACTGAGCCTTATAAAGTTTTGCTTAGTAAATGATCACATTGCTGCCTGTTGTAAATCGCAGAAGGTGAGTCAGTATCTTACAAATATGTTAATTTTGTGTCTCACTGTAGTAAAAGTGGAAAACTGCAGTTGTGGAAAGTTATATGTTCATGTTTGCTAAGTGTTTGTCTCTCTTGTGTATTGGAAGTGCATATTAATAGTATAACAGGATACACAGTTTGTCTATTATGCTAATGCTAGGTAACAAGTAATGGGAAGACCACTATTTATGAAAACCATAATTTCTTTATTCAAAAGATAGTGAGAAGCAACCTGTTAGTGGATTCCAATTAACTCTCATTTTAAATAGTAAAGTATTTAATTGAGAGAGACTTAACCTATGTCCAATTTACGATCCTGCAGTGAATGTTAATAGTAATGTTATAAAGACCATACAGTTTGAACAAGCCTTGAAAGTAATAGTGTGTTTCGGATCTGTTATATTTTGCAAATAGTTTGTGCTGCTCTAGTTGTTAGCTTCAGTCTTACCATAAACATATGTATGCGTCAGAGTCCATTGCACTCGCGTGTGGCCAAGTCTAGGTTGTGTTTGTCCGTTTACTCATACCTATTTTCTTAAACGAGAACGTTAATCTTTCTCTTGCCTAATTAGGCTGACGACCGTTTTCCTTATTCTTTAAACAGTATAGCTGGGCAAAAATATTGTTTGTTAATGTCTGAATATTTATGTAATTCTGATTTTCATTTCCGATAAGCCATCTCGGTTAGGTACAACATAGTCAACCTAGCAAATTTCCTCTCAGAGGGTAACAATGCTCTGTTGCTTTATACCATAATTGCTTCAACAAGATAGTTTTATTTCACGACCTGCCTCCAACTTTAAGGTTATGGTATAGCAGTAGCGGACAGGAGTGTCATACTACCACCAAACATAAAGGCTGTATATTTTCTAGATTATTTGCTTATTGGAACCTGCCAAAACGAATTTTTAAGGTCTATTGTAGAGAAATATTTTGCATGCGAGAATTTCTGAAGTTGTTCATCAAGATTGTCTGGTAGTGACCTCACAGGTAAGATAATTTGGTTGATATCTCTTGCACCTAATACTAACCTGATACTTCCATTGTGTCTTTTCACTACATGCAAAGGGCTACAATATGGAGATGTTGAAGGTTCTATAATATTCCGTGTAATCATTTTCTTTAGTTCTTCCCAAACTGCAGGTCGCAGAGCTAGGGGTACATTGTATGACTTGTGGTAATAGATTTGGTGAGGCTTGACTTCAATCGTATACATATATGTGTTGATCCTATCTGGCTTACTAGTGAAAACATCCTTATCCTTAAGTAAAATATGTTTAAGCTGGCATCTCTCCTCTTAATTAATAGCATCACATTCTGGTAACTTAGAATTAATTTGTGTAAGTACATCATTCACTACCTCACTGTGTGATACAGGTTGTTGTGTGGAATCTACGTCAGTCTCATGTATAATCTGTATCTTGTAGCCAGAACAGTGCTTGTTATGGTCTACTAGTCGAGTGTCCAAGTTCAAAACTATGTCTCTGCCTTCGTACTTAAAACAAGAAATGCCTTTGGAGAAGTCTATTGTGCAGCCCATTTCGCAAAGAAAATCGATGCCCAATATACAATTGGCAGCAAGGGTTTGGACAACTAGGAAAGGCTATTGTACGATTCCATTTCCCACATTAACAGTCACAAATACCTGCTTATTAACCCTACTTGACTTATTACCTAATGCAGTTAATATAAAACATTTTTGAACTGGGAACTCTGGTATCTTAGAAGTTTCCTTCATCATAGTATAAAAATTGTGAGAAATCACACTGACAGCAACTCCTGTATCAATAATTATGTTAGTAGGTATACCTCCTACAATGCCTGAGATGGAAGACAGTACAAATCTTTTCTTTACATTATGGCATTGTGTGTTGTCATTTACCAGATCATCAGCTAAGTTTCCACTTTCATTATATCTTAAGAATAGTATAGACAACTCTTATTGTGTAAATGTTAATTTTTCTTGTTGTAGTTTCATTAGCTACCTCAATAATATTTACATTAGGATATTGTCTTTACCAATCGCCTGTCTGTTTTCGGATGGCTGATGTCATTTGTTGGTTTGTGTTGCTTGTTTGTGCAAAATTCCCTTGTGGCATCTGTACATGATTTTGTGGTGGTGGTTGCTGGGTATGCCACTGTCTCGCATAGTACTGGTTGTTGTTCCAGTTAAAGTGCGGTGTAGGTGTTCCATTTCCTGTGTAATCTGTTTTGTTGTTTCCTTGCCAGTTTTTCTGTTTGGCTTTGTATCCGTTGTTGTTTCCGTTATTCCTTCTTGAATTAAAATTGTCGTTTCTTCGTTTTTTGTACGGGTTATCTCCCTGTGTATAGTTACAGTTGTTGTTTGTGTGCAGCTGTGAGTTTTGGTGATTGTTCTGCATGTTTACGGTGTGTTGTTGTGAATTTTGCTGCATGTTTGGTAAAGTGGTAATGTAGACACGTCAATTCCCACTGCGTGAGTTGTGTGTTGATTCTTGTTCTTCACACAGTAAATCAACAGCATCTAACTTTTCCAAAAAATATTCAGGATCGTCGTCCGGTAAGTACAGTAATTTCTCTTTAATATTAAAAGGAAGTCTTGCTTTCAGTGATCAGATCACATCTTTTGGCTTCGCTGGTTCATTAAGGAAGTGTATCATGTTTAGGTACTTCTCGAAATATCGGCGCAGATTGCCGTTTTTAGGACTGAAGTGTTCGGGTTCAGTGACTTGTTTGCGTATACGTTTCTGCACAATGGGTGACCAAAACGTATTCAAGAAGGCGCGTTCAAACTGCTCGTATGTTACACATCTGTCGCTTTTATGATAAGCCCAGACAGCAGCGTCTCCTTGAATGTAATCCACAACGTGTGCAATGCGTTTGTGGTCGCTCCATGAACGTGGGAATGCGTTCCTAAAAGCTTTTAATAAGATGACAGGGTGAACATTGTTTTTTCCTGGTATAAATGGTTGGACTTTACGGTGCTTCAATAGACTTTCTTCTTCTTTGTTACGTGTTTGTCTGTTTCTCTTCGTGTTATCTTTGAATTCTTCCCTGTGTGTACATGGCTCTTCATCAAAATGATAATTGTATTGTATTTCAGGTGATGGGTATCTGTTGCTATGCGTGTCAGTGTATTGTGTATTTGAGTGTTGAAATTCGTCTGTGTACATGTGTTCATTTCCGAATCGAGATTTTCTTCTGTGTGTGTTAAAATGTGTAGTGGGTGTACTATTCTGTTGTGTTTGGAATTGAGTCGTCTTTGTTTGCATATCGTTATCGATTACTTGTCTATTGTTGTTCATGTATTCCACTAGAGAAACGTGCACAATATGTGACAATTTGTTTCGTATACATTCTTCAAAAATTTGGTCTTTGTGTGCTATCCATTCCTTAAATTGTCAATTAATGCGAGAGAAATGGGGTTCAGCCTCTCTCTGTATTGTTGTGTGAATCTGTTTGTGAATGTCAGCTACATTTGTTTCTATTGTATCCCCCTTTAAATTAATTTCGTCACATGCGTACGTGTTTGATTATAATTTGCAATTAATAGTTTCACAGGTTTTTGGCAATTCATGGATATGATCGGCATTGTAGCTTTGCGTAACTCTAAATTTTCAAATTTTTCCGCAAGATCGTCGACCTGTTTGGAACGACGTTTATTAATTTCATCTACCTTTTGAGTCAGTGTGGCGAAGTCTGATTTTATCTCATTTCTGAAAGCTGTATTGTCTGTCATTAACTGTGTGAATTTTTCGTAATTTTGTCTTTGATTGGTTGCTACATCTTGCTTAATATTGGATATGCCTTCCAAAATTACTGAATGGAAACTGAATATTGTATTTAATGCTGAGAAAAATAATTTTGAATGAAAAATATGCTTGGAATCAACTGTGGATGCGCGAATGCTGCGTCTTACCGTACATGTCGTCTTGAGCGAAGATTGCATTTCCAATCCAAATTGTCTCCAGATTTTATTCGTTTTCTTCAATATTCTCGTCATATAGGTTGTTGCCAGTGAGGATGTACATGAAAAAGAACAATTAGTTGTAGTACAGATACAATAATGAGTCCTGGCACACAGTCGCCTGTTTAACAAATAAAAGTAAAATAAAGTAATATTATAATAATAATAATTTGTAATAATAACCTGAGAGGTGTTGCGATGAGGAAAAAATCAAGGTAGGTACATAAATTCAGTTATAAGCAACATTATATTTGAGTACACTATAGGATCCAGTGAGCTGATCCTTCACTGTACATTACTCTAGTTCTTCTGTTCCATTACAGTGATTGCGCAATGTGGTAGCGAGTGCATGTTGGTATGTGGATTTGCAGGTAGAATTTCTGGACTCTGTCATTTCTTGATGGCGATGATAGATATCAACTCCAACATAATTCTAGCTAGTTACTGCATCCATCCTAGGCTTTGGCACATTGGAAAACGGCACAAAAAGCCCCTCTCGGTTACTGCATCCATCCTAGGCTTTGGCACATTGGAAAACGGCACAAAAAGCCCCTCTCGGCACCAGCACAATTCAGAACCTTTTCGTGAGCTGTTGGTGGTTCAGTAGCTCATCCCCGACTGACTCTTTGTTCCACCTTTCTATCCATGCTCACCACATTTTTCGCGCGCTACATGCTTCCGTTCCTGAGAGGAACTACAACACCTTTTACATACAACATAACTAAGAACCCTAAGTGAAGGTCAGCAGTTTACATAACAGCAAACAATCACTTTAAACAAAACATTATAACTTGCACATATTGTAGTTATACACAAAATTATTTAAATAAAATTATTCAATATCAAAGAAAACCAAAGAGATTTTGTGAGAAAGACAAAACATATTATTTGTTCATGATGTGGATATTACAGAGATTACACTCCATTACAGTATCGAATTAACCATACACTAATTACAGAAGTTCAACAATGGGATGTTGAACAAAACAGAAAGCTAAATGAATCAACAAAAGGTATGTAGTGTCTATGATATGGTGTTACAAGCCTACCTATTTTTCCGACGGATGTGGCGTCCACGTGTTACCAAGTCGTTCACAGCCTTCTCCCCATCAACATTTGACTGTTTCGCACAGGCTCTAGTGAGACAGACCGATGCAGTCGTTGCCATGAAACGGATATATTATGTAGTCACTTGGTCGCCTGTGGACACAGGTATTGGAACTGGCTCTGCCGATAAATGGCGTTTATTTCCATGACGACGGAAGCGCCAGTCTCCTCTGAGATTCTTCTGCGTCGCGATTGAATCTTCCTTCCCAGAACGAAGAACAATACACTTATGTGGCTTGTCGGATATTATATTCATCACATGATGGGGAATGAGTATGATCCGGACTGTTGTGCCCTTTACCAGTGTGTGGTTACGGACCATTGGACATGGCGAAGGACGCTACGCTGTCGTGAGCTTCTTGCGAATGTTCTTATCTGGTATTTAATCTTCAGGAAGCTGGTTGATATGTTTGAATGTTTCATTCCTGTTACCATGCCTTTGACAAACCTGGCTAGGAAAAGGTGTTTAGTAAACCGGTCCTCTTGGTATTTTCGTCATGGTCCGTTTTTAGGTGTACTGTTATACAGTTTCTGTCGTTTCTGTGGTCCTGATTGTCTTTTTTTGTTTAATTAATAAAAAATATCGAAAATTTGTTGCGGGCCACGACTGGAAATGATTGTTCTTAATTTATTTAGTGGCGAAAAAAATGTAGGCTTAACTATGATTTGTTTCTTTCTTTTTTGTGTAACCAGTTGTAAGATTTCAGTAAAAATGGTACCATGTGTGGCACTAACACATGACGGGCGAGAGGGAGGCATCGTGACCAGGCTTCGGGATTCTACCCCTGTCCTCATTGTCTCTGTCCTGCCTGAAGCTGACTGTGTCCGTTCTTGCCTGACGCTACAAGCAAAGGAAAAACATGATGTTGGGGGAAAAACTGAGAAGTTATTCACCCACATCCCAGAAGGACCTCTACCTCTCGAAATTGTGCATATACTGTCGCTGGAAATAGGCACATTGACTCACCTCATACTGATTACAAATAGGTTACTTATGGGTTTTTAACCAGTAGCACCGATTCTAGCGTTCCACTTAATTGTATGGGATATTACATCCACGCGACCAGGTCTGAAACTGCGTAACAGACTTCCTTTCCCGTATCTCAGAGTGAGGATGGCCATAGTATTGAAGATTTTTTACCTTCAATCTATTTTACACTCCTGACTATTAAAACTGCAACCCGACAGAGGCGTCAGGCAACTATCATCAAATGAGAATGAAGTGTACTATGTGCTTTGATATGCAAATAATTACCTTTCCAGTGCAATTGCACAAAGTAAGTAGGAGTTTTCATGTCTACATTCTGTACATAAGGAAAGAAAACGCAGTGGGATTCTCATTTAGCAGCAGCAGATGAATGTTGGTTGTTTCTGAGAAGATCGTGTTGTAGCTCGTGAAGGCCATGTTGCAGCTCGTGTATGATGGAGAAATCGTCATGTGGCAGAATTAGAGCAGCAGTATCATGGCCTATAGAGACTGAGGGTTATCGTTCAGGAATACGGCTGCTCATGTCACTTGTGATAAAATGACTGTGATGCAGTACGCAATGGACAGGTTCAGAAGGGCCACACTCAGTACCTTCCAGGGTCTCAGCGATTACAGGGGACTAGCACTTGAGATGAAAGTCATGCTGTCGCCCAGTCGTCCACGACCCTAGAGCATCGTCAGGAGATAGGCTGTTAGCAGCAGGACATGTATGTCCACGGACAGGGCGACAGCATCTGGAGTAACATCGACTGTCAGCACGGTGACACCGAATTCCTGCTGCTGTACTGAATAAGCATAAAAATTAAAATTTCATTGTTTGGAATCCTACCTGGTGAGTCAGTTTTAACTGCCATTAGGGTGTCTTGTTTTCCTGAACCCGCCCGGGCAGTTGTATGTGTTTGAACGCCGCTTCCTGCACAGTGAGGTATGCCGGCCCGGGATCGAATCCTCCTGGCTGATTAATGGCGACGTTCTGTGTGTTGACCAGCCTGTATGTGGGTTTTAGATGGTTTCCCACATCTCACTAGGTGAATACCAGGATGGTACTAGGTTACACCTCGTTTATACAGTTCATAAACATTTAGAAAAGTTTCTCTCCCTTTTACATAAACAATGGGGCATGCACACGCAAACAGCTAGAGCGCACGTATTCTGGCCAGGGGGTAGTGGGCTGGCAACAGAAAGGAATCCGCCAGTAGTGGGGCCAGCAGAGCATCAGCACATTTTTGTTAGTGCAGGTTGCCAACATCAGGGGCTAGTATGCACTCAGGGACAAACCTATTGTTCCTATTGTTCTCCTTTGGTTGCCAGGTACTTAACTTATTGTCCTGTTAAGTGGTTTTCCATGTCACCACTCTTAACCTATTGTTCTCCCACTCCTCTCACCCCCCCTCAGAAAACCTCCCCCTCGCTGCTAGAGGTAGACTTTCAGGTCTGAGTTATTGAAATAGCCCTTGTCTCTACTATCAATTTCATTGACTACATTAACATCTCCCCCTCTGGTAAACCCCCTCCCCACCCACCCTCACTCCCTCCTGGAAAATGGTGGGAAAAATACTCAGTTGATCGGTCGTTTGGAGGGAAATCGATTGCTGTGCATGGAATATTCTTTATTTCAACAATTTAGAGGGTTCAAGGCAGTGTATGAAATATATTGGTAGGATATATTGTTTATTTATAAAAAAATCAGTTTGTGGGGGATTGGATGTCTCTTGCTCATCGTTCTCTGCTGTTTGGAAACATCTAGGTCTTGCAAGAAGCAATTACATGGGGCAAACATGTTGTGTAACATAATGTTTGCCACTGTACTCTGGGTGTGTTAACCTAATGCTTGGGCCTTTGTTGGCACTTAACCTATAGTTCTGTTATGTGGTTTTCCACGTAACCCAAATTTCCCTAAAATATTGTACCGCCTCTGGTGCCAAATTAAGTAATCAGTTATGCCCTCCCACGATTTTGTGGTACATTTTTCGAATATCACATGCTTTTTAACACCATTTCTGGCGCATCCTTGTCTGTCACCAACCCCCCTTAAACTATTGAACTGCATTTTACATAAAAATTATTCAAATTATCTTAGTGTTCTGCACTTAACCCGCTGTTCTGCTCCATGTCACCCACTCCCCCCCCCCCCCCCCCCCCTTAACTATTGTACAGCCAAAACCACATTGATATAAGAAAAAAATGCAAATTAATTAAATCGACATTCTTCACATGTGTGGGATAGTTTTTTTAATTTGATGCATCCTATTTGTCTTAGAGTATTGTTCGTCTGTATGGGGCCCTTACCAGTCGAGTCTGATTCAAGAGATTGAGAAGGTTCAAAGAAGAACGACAAGATTTGTGACTGGTACATTTAGCTATCACAAGAGCATTACAAATCTCATTGAAAGTTTGAAGTAGGACACACTTGCAGATAGATGATGTGCTGAATGGAAGGGACTGTTCACTAAATTCCAAATCCTATCTTCGCCAGGGATGCAGAGCATATATTATTACCACCAACTTTCATATCACACAATGATCACCATTCAAAGAGAAGGGAAATTATAGCTTATACTGAGGCGCTCAGACAGTCGTTTTTCCCTTGCACAGTCCGCAAGTCGAACAGTAGAGTTTGGTGCAAATAGTGCCGTCAACCACAAACCGATTGGTGGCTATTGGAGTATATATGTAGATGCATATGTAGATGGAATAAGGTTTAAACAATGCTGATGGGAGCATTGATGCTCTCTGCGAAACTAAGATGCACCCATTTGGGTCCCACAAGGATGGGATGGCGACATCCCTTCCATACTTGACATCTGACAAATTCCTGTCAAAACACATGTTCACCTAGGTGATGCATAGCTGGCGTGATGATGCATAGCTGCAATATGGGTCCAGCACCAAGAGAGATGTTGCAACACTTCCCAGAATAGCACAGGGTCCATTCCTAAAGGGGCAACCAATCCACAACTGAAATTACCTGTCAAACTGCTGATGTTGCCAGTGGGGGAGCACCATCCACCATTGTTTTCTGCAGACGAGACTTTCAGCAGCAAAATTATTTTGCACAGATCACTACATTGCACTGATAGTTAAACCCCGCAAAAGTTGTCTACAGATCATCAAATACATACAAGAGTCATAAGAATATTGGAAGTCAGGAACATATTTACCGGTCGAACTACAATTAAATATTATGATTGCTGCTGCAGTCTGACACCGATCGATGTACAGGTAATGTCTCCTCTTGATGGATGCGGTTCTGGAACGAATCTCAGTATCTATAACGCACATAATTTTCCACATAAGAAATCTCTCTCATACCCTTGTGGTTATCGATGTACTGAATCTATATGTCTCTCACGAAAGGACACACACTCATCTTCTCTGGTCATGCCACAACATAAGCCACAGTAACTTTACACTGCAATATAAACACATTTTACATAAACAGTGCAGTTGTCTTTTATATCTGTACAGCGACCGAAAAAGTTATGATGTAACTACACTCACACAGGCTATACATGATTGTTCTCCTCAGTCCTAATAAATTATCTGACAAAGTCATCGAAACAGCGCTTCTGGAAGGTGCTACATTCTGCCAAGATTCTCTCAAACAAGTGTTATGAAGGGCAGGCATCCGGCACTATGTGTGATAATAAATACTGCACCCGCAGACATAATGCTTGGAAAGACATCACCGACGCAGGTTGGTGTACTGTAATCATCATCACTATCGATAGAACAACAAGGAAAATGCGAATTCATTTTTCCTCATGGTCCTAAAGTGGCACCCCATCCATCATGTGTAACCCTTCCAGCTTTCAACATACATTAAAGTTCTTACCGCTATGTAAAGCCTCCTATATCCCAGCATAAAGGATGTCTTCTGAATGAATGGGGGATTATGATTTGCTCTTATCGAATTTACCTGCCGAATTACTGATGCCGCTGGTGTGGAAGCACCGTCCATCTTTTTTTTTTCTTTCTGCAGACAAGACTTACAGTGGCAAAGAAAAAAAAGAAATATTTTACACTGATTGCCATATTACACGGACAACTAAACCTCACAGAGTGCCCTACATGTTGTCAAATATAGAAAAACACTTCCTCAATTACACTGCTCTCCCACTGAGGACAGGAGTCTGAACATTAGAGCATGAAACTGATCTCCAACCCAGCAGTATATCACCATCTACTGCGTACTTAACAGGACAATAAGTTAAGTACCTGTCAATCAAAGGAGAGTAATAGGTTATGTACCTTTCAATCAAAGGAAAACAATAGGTTTGCCCCAGAGTGCATACCTGCCTCTGGTGTAGGCCCCCACATTAACAAAATGTGCTGACACTGTCCTAGCCCCACTACTTCCGCCCACCCCTTAAATCAGAGGGGCCCAAGAATTCGGCTTGTGGGCCATGCCCAGTCACAGGTGTCATAGTGCTCAGTACCAGCTTTGCTGTTCATTTCCCCTGTCGCCATGGCATGCTGTCTGAGGAGGAGGAGGGTGAAACTGCAAATGCGCCACATTTAAATGTCAGTGCAATTGCACTGCAGATGACTTGATTTTATATTTAATATTTTGCAACAACTGATCACAAACAATACAATACAAATTTTCAGTGTTGTTTAATTATTTTTGCTGTGTTAAAGACACAGTATAGTTTACATGTCACACAAACTGATGTCATACAGACAGAGTCAAACAGTTTCACGAATTTTTGTACTCACACTGCCATGTAATGGTGACTTATCTAGTTTCATAATCGAAAAACGTCTTTTGCACAAATATGTCGATCGAAATATTCTAGCAATTTTGCAACCACATTAAGGTGACGTGGAATTTCTACTTGAGGAAAGCAACGTAGGTGTTCTAGACCTGTCTTCCTAGAAGGATTTGCCATTAAAACGGAAATTACCTTCCATGTCTTTCAGTTAGCTCTGCATATGCACATGGGCACTCTCAACTGAAATGGCAAACCGTAATGAAAACAGAAGTAAGGATGGGGGTGTCCTAAAACCATTAGGAAACTGCCCTTTAATTCTTTCAAGGCCACGAATTCTTCAGAGCTCACGTTTTCTTTAACGCCAATTAGCTTAGGGAACTGGACTTTGTTTGTCAGAATGATTTCCTTCTATAATGCAATTTTCTTTTTAAATGCATCCCCATAAAATCAGAAAGAAGTTGTTTGTTACCTTGCTATATCTTACCACATACAGTGTGCTGTCAAGTCTACTTAAAGAGATCTGCCTCCCATTTTGGATCTTCCAATTTCACTCTTTTTTCTCTCATACATTCTACAATAGCGAGTTTTAAATCAAAACATCGTTCCAGGCATGCCCCTTGCATTAACGAACGTACTTTGCAGTAATACATAAAGTCTCTAAACTGTCCGTTCATTTCCATCGAAAACTGTTGAAACTGGCAGTGGAATAATCCGTGCAACTTCGCAAATTTTACTATTCCTACCACCAGTTCTTTCATAGAAAATTTTAGCACCAGTCATTTATGCGACTGCATAATAGATATTAAGAATTATCATCCCTCTCTTCAGTCATTAACATTTATTTGAAAAGGCTTGGGAAAATAGACAGCTAGACCGCCTCTTTTTTCGAAAAAAAACAGCAACTTTATAGGTGACCTTCTGAAGTAATAGTGAAGGGTAAACAGCGCTGATACCACGATTCTGACGAATTGAAGAAAACTGTGGCAACCAAAAAGTGCCACACACACCAATAGCAAATTAAATGTCACACTGCACTGGGTACTTCTGGGAAGGGTCGAGCAGTGTTGAGACAGACCGAAACTCGGGCCGCCCGCCGCCCACAAAGCCAGCCCGCCTCAAGTATGGCATATCTTGGCCTACTCTGCCTTGCTCTGAGGTGACAAAAGTCATGGGACAGCGATATGCACATGCAAATTAGGCAGCATTATCGCGTACCAAGAGGGAAAAGGGACAGTGGGTAGGCGGACCTGTCATTTGTACTCAGGTGACTCATGTGAAAAGGTTTTCGACCTGATTATGGCCACACGTCGAGAATTAACAGACTCTGAACGCGGAATGGTAGTTGCAGCTAGAAGCATGAGACATTTCATTTCGGAAATCGTTAGGGAATTCAATATTCCGATGTCGACAGTTGCAAGAGTGTGGATAGAATACCAAATTGCAGGTATTATCTCTTACCTTCACTTAATGACTGAAGACAATAACGTTTGCGTTGAGTTGTCAGTGCTAACAGACAAGCAACACTGTGTGGCATAACCGCAGAAATCAATGTGGGACGTACGACGAACATATTCGTTGGGACAGTGTGATGAAATTTGGAGTTAATGGGCTATGACAGCAGACGACCGACGCGAGTGCCTTCGCTAAGAACACGGCGTCGCCTTCAGCCTCTCTCCTGGGCTCGTGGCCGTATCGGTTGGATCCTAGACGACTGGTAAACCGCCGGCCGCGCTGGCCGAACGGTTCTAGGCATGTCTTCAGTCTGGAACCGCGCGACTGCTACGGTCGCAGGTGCGAATCCTGCGTCGGGCATGGATGCGTGTTGGGTTTAAGTAGTTCTAAGTTCTAGTGGACTGATGACCTCAGATGTTAAGTCCCATAGTGCTCAGAGCCATTTGAACCATTTTTGAACCCTGCTACCCGTGTAAGCCACATCATGCGTTTGACGGACTCCCGAAAATCGTGGTCTTATCAGATGATTCCCGATTTCTACTGTTATCAGCTGATGGTAGGGATCGTGTGTGGTACAGAGCCATAGATCCAAGATGTCAACGAGGCACTGTGCGACCTGGTGGTGGCTCCATAATGGTGTGGGCTGTGTTTACATGGAATGGACTGGGTTCTGTGGTCCAACGGAACACATCATCGACTGGAAATGAATATCTTCGTCTATTTGGAGATCATTTTCAGCCAATCATGAACTTCATGTTCTGAAACAACGATGACACCGGGCCACAATTTTTTCTATTGGTCTGAAGAACATTCTGGACAATTCGAGAGAATGATTTGGCCACCCAGATAACCCTACATGAATCACATCGAAATTTTATGGGACCTAATGGAGAGGTCAGAGGTCAGTTCGTGCAGAATATCCTGCATTGGCGACACTTTCGCAGTTATGAACATCTATACAGGAGGAATGGCATAGTATTTCTGCAGGAGAGTTCCATCGACTTGAGTTTCTGCCCTACGCCATGAAAAGAGAGGTCCGACACGCTAGTACGAGGTATACCGTGACTTTTGTCACCGAGTGTACATTAACCGTGACAAATCCACTAGTAACGCTGCCGGCTGTGCGCCAATACGGGACCAAAAGAGAAGAAAACGAAGAACAACTGTCTTTCTTCCTTTCATGATGTTATTAATCCAAATATGTTGCCGCATGTCGAGGGCTATGTCTGAGTTCGCCTGGATAAATATTGACCTGCGCGGTGGCAGGTGCTGATGGAAGCGTAGCGAGGCAGTCATTTAGGCCTGCGACTGCCAGGCGGTGTCCAGCAAACCAGGCGGAGGCTGCGGTCCTGGGGCTGGCGGCGCGCCGGTTTACGACCGACTCAGCGGAACAGCCGGCATTAATCTTGCAGCGGAGGACAGCGGCGCCCCGCGGGACCGGCCGCAACCAGCCTTGAGGGCGTCTTCAGCGGCCGCCGCCGCCGCCGCCGCTGCAGCTGCCGGCGTCCAGTTGGCCGCAAGCGGGCGGGGCCATCTGCACAACACGTGACGTCGGGCGCGCGCTGTGCATGCGGTTGCACCACGCACTACAACACGATGGCCTGCAGGAGTATAGCAGAAACCTCATTAATTAGTACTAGGTAGGACACTCATTTATCCGGATTATTGTAAAGTCTTGCTGATATGGAGACCCCCCGCCCCCCCCCCCCCCAAAAAAAAATAAATAAAAATAAAAATAAAAAAAACTGAATTACACGTGGTAAATGCGTAAATACAAGTATTTACTTGTTTATGATATGTACGGGTCGTCTGGGCAGAATGGTTAGCATTGACATTACGTTTAGGTGCTCTGAGATGGATGGGAGAACTGTGACAGTACAAACAAATGACTTAAGCTGTTCACTTGTTGGATGTGCCTGCGGACAGATACAACTTAGCAGCGACCTGTCAAGGCATGCGTTACTGAATACGATGTCAATAAGTCTATGTCAATCCTGGACGGCACACTGTCAGTCTCTGTAGTAAACACTTGCCGTTGTGCATTGGCATCACCATTGCCGGGGTGGCCGAGCGGTTCTAGGCGCTACAGTCTGGTGCCACGCTGCTGCTACGGTCGCATGGTTGAATCCTGCCTCGGGCATGGATGTGTGTGATGTCCTTAGGTTAGTTAGGTTTAAGTAGTTCTAAGCTCTAGGGGACTGATGAACTCAGATGTTAAGTCTCATAGTGCTCAGAGCCATTTGAACCATTTGAACTTTCTACATTGGCTGAAGTAGCGAAAGGTTAGTTATAACCGCCCTGTATAATGGTGATATATTTCTTGGAATATATGGCAGTTTGACATTCCACATTGTGTGCAGATTTTGCTTTTGAATTATATGTTCTTACCGATTTGAGGACGCAGCTCAGTAATATTTCTTTCCCAATCTAGACACAGTAATCACATATCTAGTGAAACATTCTATAAAGTATAAGTATACACATAGCTTAGTTCTGGATACGATTTGATGAGTGATTACATTCTGTCTGGTGCTAAAGCACACAGCTATAAAAATTCATGTACATACATATGCATACTGAAGTAAACATTTGTGTCCTGTTGTAATTTCTTTAATTGTTTGTGATAAGACCGCGTCTACGAATTCGTTAAAAGCTTCAAAATGGGTGAAAGGCTCTGAGCACTATGGGACATAACTTCTGAGGTCATCAGTCCCCTAGAACATGTTGTTGTTGTTGTTGTGGTCTTCAGTCCTGAGACTGGTTTGATGCAGCTCTCCATGCTACTCTATCCTGTGCAAGCTTCTTCATCTCCCAGTACCTACCGCAGCCTGCATCCTTCTAAATCTGCTTAGTGTATTCATCTCTAGGTCTCCTCTACGATTTTTACCCTCCACGTTGCCCTCCAGTACTAAATTGGTGATCCCTTGATGCCTCAGAACATGTCCTACCAACTGATCCCTTCTTCTAGTCAAGTTGTGCCACAAACTCCTCCCCAATTCTGTTCAATACCTCCCCATTAGTTATGTCCCTAGAACATAGAACAACTTAAATCTAACTAACCTAAGGACATGACACACATCCATTCCCGAGGCAGGATTCGAACCTGCGACCGTAGCGGTCGCGCGGTTCTAGACTGTAGCGCCTATAACCGCTCGGCCATTGCGGCCGGCCGTTAATAGGTCGTAAATATATATCACAGGATACCCTAATAGATCAGGGCCTTAAAGAACTACTCATGACAGCAGCTTATTTCTTAAGACATAAAACAGAACTTACAAGTTTTGCATAGTGAGCCACATTCGTTTGTCATTTATTTAGTTATTTCTGCCTAGCGTTTCAAATAAACCGTTAACATATGGAACTGCGTTGTTGCCTCCACATATCTTAAGACTCACAATCAACTTCGTCAGTTACTCCATTATTATCATAGTCAACGTAAGCAGACGAAAAAATGGCGAAAATTCTCTCATCAAAAATCATACTGCAGCCAGCTTCATTATCATTTTATACCCAGTAATTAACACCTATGTCTGATCAACCTGTACTGACGTGGTTCGCAGCCTCTTTGCGCAATTTATAAACTCCGTTAGATGACTCAAAAACGTCTGGCAATAAATTTTTCCAGAACTTCGTGATTGTTGGCTCGGTAACATGGTCCCAAGCGGCCACAGTCGTATAAATGACGTCTTTGACAGAGACTTTAAAAGTGATATGACACCATTTCAACCCTCTTGAGAAATATTACTCACTACATGTTTCTCATTCACAAACTTAAAATTTTCCGGAGCTGCGTGGTGGACTGAACACAAAAAAGCAGCTACGGTGGGCGTTGTTAATTTCACTTTGATGTCGCCACGGATCAGTTCTAGGCCCGGATGTAACGGACTTTTGTCAATCAACAATATGTCCGTCAGACTCAAATCTCTTTTTACAAATTCTGCTACACTTGGCACAAAACCTTCCATCAAATCTAAATTTGTTCTGCCTGTGCCGACGCTTGAAGGCCGTTGGACTTACTGTAATGTGACCAAGTCATTTCTTAATGTGGGTCTAATTACCTTTCAGAAACTTGATCATGCCTTGAAATATATATTTATCTTCGTGGCGCTGGTTATGCTTTAATGTCAGAAAGGGATGTGATTCTCTGAAAAACCTGAAACTTGAAGTAAACATATCTATGTGACCTTCGTCTTGAACGAAAACTTGTCTGTCAATTAGCCGCACAATTTCCTCTCAAATCATCGATGAAACGTAATTCGAGCTGCCACTTCCACGGTTTAATTGGTTTGTTATTTGGCTGGTTAAAAGATCACTATAGTCTGCTGTGAGGTGTATTAGCCCCAGGTAGTTACCATACCTAGGTGACCAATGGCCTGTTTCTTTACGTCTAAATGCATTCTAGACCTCTTTCAACAACAAGAAGTATTAAGCTTATAAATCTCCTGACAACCTCTCGCCAATATTGTGCTTCATCTTCTACTTCATGTGTCAGTTCACCTTCAGTACGTTTATCTTCTTTAGAATGTCTTGCAAAATCAGTCACAATCTTCAAATAGCTCTTACAGCCCCTATACAAACACCAATTTTTCGGCTGACCGATCGACCGGTCAATTTCGAGTGAACCTACACACGTCCTGAATGACTACACTCAACGGTTATAATGCTTCTGAGCCGTGGCGCTCGTTACTGGCGCGCCAGTCTCTTGGATGTCCATTATCGATCCTTCGATGTTTCTTATCTTTGCTTGCCTTGTTGTTTTCCGCATTCGCGGGGCGAGTGGCAGTTGACGTTTGCTCGGGCTACCCGCTGAGACGCCACGAGGTACGAGGTGGGAAGCAACCACGTGTATGTGGAGTTAGTTGTACGCGGTCTGCCGGTTCAACATGGAGGATATGTGTTGGCTGCCTGCCTGTCTGCTCTCCTGATTTTGCTCGCCGTGCCTTGCGACCGCCGAGCTTGGCTTGCTGCCTGGTGTATCCTACACGAGTCATAACGGACGTCCAGCAGAAGCCAGCAGAAGTTAAGCAGCCTTGTATTTATTTAAAGAAAAGGAGCAAATGTATAAGACCTTTTGTAACCAATTTTGGTGGCCTCTTAAGTGTGGCCTCCGCGTTTACACTGCCTTTGGGGAGAGCTAATTCTTTTAAATTTAAATAGTTGGGGTTCCCTGTCCTTTATAATCTTTTGCCCGCATCTCGTGGTCGTGCGGTAGCGTTCTCGCTTCCCACGCCCGGGTTCCCGGGTTCGATTCCCGGCGGGGTCAGGGATTTTCTCTGCCTCGTGATGGCTGGGTGTTGTGTGATGTCCTTAGGTTAGTTAGGTTTAAGTAGTTCTAAGTTCTAGGGGACTGATGACCTAAGATGTTAAGTCCCATAGTGCTCAGAGCCATTTGAACCATTTTTTTTATAATCTTTTGGGGGTTTTATTTGAATCTTCTCTTTGGGGTTCCTTGTGCTTGGTTAAATGGTTACTTGTATAGCGGGAAGTGACTCCTGATTAAAACTCGGAGAAGACGTTTGATGTTACTGCCGCTTCCGGCATTTGCCTTTTCAATTAAGTGTTGTCATCCCTTCGAGCGACCTGGTGTCACGCCTCGTTAATTAATGTTGGTTTATGTGTACTTAATTTTGAATTGGCCATTTGAATTAATATTTTGGAGCGCAGTATAGTACTAAGGCAACCTCATTGTATACCACCTTGTGCCCCGGTCTAGTACCTTAATTTTCAGTGGTACGAGTTAGCTCCACTATCGGTTTTACTGATGTGCTCCCTTCAAAATCTTGTCTCGTATAAGTTTGCACCATTTGTGTCTGGGAACACAAAGATGAGCTTTAGTGTGACTTCAGTGCTAGTCAGTTAATGGAATCTTGATTTTGGCTTGGCTTCCACTGAAGAGTTTGAGTGGAGCGTAGTGCGTTTGATTTGTTATTCATTTAATTACTGTACGTTTGTTTATAAAATGGGGAGCAAGACATTTAAAGACTGTTGATTTTAACTCCCCTAGTTGCGGGGTGTTGCTAATTCGTTCCGGATGGCCTACTACTTATTCAATGGCAAGGCTGTTGATTAGTTGGTTTCTGTGAGTACAAATTCACGCTATTTATTTGTTACCGAAATTGTTGAAGTGCCTGTGTCTTGATTCAATCACTAGCTACGTGTTTGAGCTAAATCGATATAAACCATACATTGCCTCCTTAAAATTTGTAGCTAGCAGAAACCCTTAAGACAATTAAGTTTTGTCACTGCTTATGTTAACCTTTACTGGGAGCAATATTTCATGTGGTTAAATTTCGTGTTAAAATGTGTATTTCTCTGATGTAATAAAGGAGTGATAAAAGAAAAAAGCAAAGGGGCCTTCCCAATGTGTCCGGTTTGTAACACGTATCAGCTACCTTGTCCCTGTCGCTGGTAGCGAATTGATAATAGTAAATTCATGGGATTATGTTCTACGAGATGCTGCTTGGTTTTACACATAAACAAAAACGGTGATTTTCCTTGGCTGTCTTAGGGAAAATAAAGCCAAAAGCGCTCCGTCTTCAGGTCACAAGTGGCCCACCGGGACCATCCGACAGCCGTGTCATCCTCAGCTGAGGATGCGAATAGGAGGCACGTGTGGTCAGCACATCGCTCTCCCGGTCGTTATGATGGTTTTCTTTGACCGGAGCCGCTATTATTCGGTCGAGTAGTTCCTCAATTGACATTAAGAGGCTGAGCGCATCCAGAAAACTGGCAACAGTGCATGGCGGCACGGATGGTCACCCATCCAGGTGCCAGCCACTCCCGACAGCGCTTAACTTCGGTGTTCTGACGGGAACCGGTGTATCCACTGCGGGAAGGACGTTGGAAAATAAAGCGAACCCAAAGAAATTTATCCACCCTCAGTTACTTAGGGTTCTGAAAGATGATAATTTTCGTAATTGACTGATTCGTTAAAAAATTTAACTACTCCTTCATTTCTTGCATCTGTATTACTACATTCTTGACAGGACGTGTCTCACAGCCGCGCGGTGTAGCCGCGCGGTCTTGGGCGTTTGATCACGGTCCGCGAGGCTCCCCGCGTCGGAGGTTCGAGTTCTCCCTCGGGTATGGGTGTGTGTGTTGTCCTTAGCGTAAGTTAGTTCAAGATAGATGAATTAGTTTGTAAGCTTAGGGACCGATGACCTCAGCAGTTTGGTCCCATAGGACTTCACACACTTTTGAACATTTTTGAACGTGCCTCACAAATATCTGTAGTCCTTAAATTTCTCCCGAAACTGTCATTCGAGGTTTCGTTGCCGCGCACCCTGTTACGTGTATTAGAATAGCATTTAATCCCGCACGCAGTTACAAAAGAAGAATTTTTACCACGCTGTTGGCACGACAGCACTAGACGCCGCACTATTTATCAGGTGAGATGGTGGTGACGTCGGATGTGGCGTGGTCATACCGAGCCGACAGTCCGACAAGAAAAGTCGTTCGGTCGGCTGGCAGAAACGTCTACACATGTTCAATTCGTCGGTCGGTCAGTTGGTGTTTCTAGAGGGCCCCTGCCACTGTTTACTGGGCGTTACTATGTAATATTACAGTTTACCCACAGCAGTTGAAAGAGGCATAAGTAGCCGTTAGATGCCAAGGTGCTGGTACGCTGCTTCCAGTGACTGAATGTTTACGCATTGTGAGATGGGTCAGGCCAAGCACTGCAGTCCTGCCAACACAGCAGTAAGACGGGTCTCTTATTAGACAGACGGAGTTTCGGCATCACCACGCCGGGGATATATTGTTACAGACGTGGCGAGTTCGGGTCTCGACCGGCGCACCACGTATCTTGAAGTCCCTCTTTATGGAACTGATGCCTCTCTATTGGTGGGGCATCACGAGGCTGACTCCAGCAGTAGCCACAGTCCTGTCCTGGAGAGCAGCAGATCGAGACAGGGACTGTTCAGTTTCTCACTCTTTTACACTGGTAAAGGCACCCTGACCCCACACTCCATGTCTCAAGCAAGATCCATCACCATTCCCTGCAAGTATTGCGCGCATCTCGCGAGCGCCCATGCAGCGTCTAACTGGGACTCACCAATCAGCGAGCTCCTGGCTTTAGCATTCCTAGGCGCTGATGTCAAGGCCTATTGCCCGATAGCTGGCCATGCACCATCCACAGCTTTCACCACGCGCTGAGAGGGGTCGTAGCCACCGTCCCACGATTCTGAGTGTAGACTTCTGGGATTCAATAAAATAAGAGATATTTGTTGCTGTTTATCAGAGTTGCCGCCAGCTTGCATCCTTGTCAGGGCCCACCGCGGCAAGAGAACGATGTACGGGAGTGATCTTTCATCTCGGGTCCCTGTCAGCTGGCGTCAGAAGTGGGATCGGCAATATTTACAACCACCATCCATGGACGAAGAAGATAACTCGACTATGCAGAGTTGCAGTTTCGTCAACATGCAGTGTGGTCAGTGCAATCTTTTTGCTTATGTTTCTGTATGACTACGAGTGACATGGAAAGTCAAGGAGTCTTTTGCTAAATGTGTAATTGTATTCATAATTTCGGTGTGTGTTTGGTAGTCGCAGACAGTCTCCTGTGGGTGTGTAAAGGAGAATATTGCTTTTCACTAGATGTTGTCATGGTAATATGCACTATATGTTCTAGGAGTATCTAGGGTGTTAACCATGTGTTGCAATTTAGGAGGTGGGACTTGTGTTGTCAAAGAGTATTCATTGTTTCCAGTGTTTAAGGTGGTAATTATGACCACCTACTCAGTGGAGTATTATGGGACCTTCTCAAGGTCTGATATTATTTTGCTGTTCTGTTGTGAACAGGCGTTTCAGGACGCTACAGTCGGAGAATTGCAGGATATGTGTGCTAGTTCACGCAGTTTGGAATGGGCAGTGGTGTAGAGCAAAGAATAGGCTCGGTATGCAAGCAAGTAGAGTAGTTAGAAACGTTGGAATAGCAGCAGTCTTAATAGACCTTGTCGTTTGTTTTCTGTTAGTGAATAAGGATAATGATGTGATCAGTTCACAGGGGGGGGGGGGATATTTGATATCACTTGGGCTGGCATGAATGAGGCACTGAAAACTGCTAGAGAAGAAGGTAAGATAAGAGCAGACAGTGTACACTGCCTGACAAGTCACGGGGCTCTCCTAATGGCATGTCGGCCTCCTTTTGCACGGAAAAGCGCAACAACTCGACATGGGATCGACTCAATAAGTCGTTCGAAGTAGCTTACAGAAATATTGAACCATGCTGGCTCTGTAACCGACCATAATTGCGAAAATGTTGCCAGTGCAGGATCTTATGCGCGAACTGACCTCTCGATTGTGTCCCATAAATGTACAGTGGTTGGCCATATCATTCGCTTGAATTGTCCATGATGTTCTTCAAACCATCTGCGAACAATTGTGATCCGGCGATATGGCGCCTAGGCATCCAAGAAAGCTGCATCGTTTTTTGGGAACATGAAGAGCGGGAATGTCTACAAATTGTTTTTAAGCAGACGAACATAACCATATCCAGTCAATAATCGTTTCAGTTGGACCAGAGCACCCCGTCAATTCCATGTAAACGCAGTGCACACCTTAATGGAGCGATCCCCAGCATACAGAGTGCCTTGTTGACAACTTGGGTCCAAGGTTTCGTGCGGGTCTGAGCCACACTTCAACTTTACCATCAGCTCTTGCCAACTGAAATTGGGACTCATGTGGTGAGGCCAAGGTATTCCAGTTGTCTAGAGCCCAACCGTCATGGTCACGAGCCCAGGAGGGGGCTGCAGGTTATATCGCGCTGTTAGCGAAGGCACTAGCTTTGATCGTCTGCTGCCATAGCCCGCTAATGCCAGATTTCGCCACACTATCGTAACGAATACGTTCGTCGTACGTTCTATATTTACGTCTGCGATTGTTTCACGTAGTGTTGCCTGTCTATTATCATTGACAACTCTACGAAAACGCTCTCGGTTGTTAAGTGAAGGCTGTAGGCCACTGCGCTATCCATGGTGAGAGGTATAGCCTGAAATGTAATATTCTCAGCACACACCTAACGATGTTGGTAATCGGGATATGGAATAAACCAACGACTTCCGAAATGGAAAGTGCTATGCGCCTAGCTCCAACTACCATTCCGCGTTAACAGTCTGTTGATTTCCGTCTTGCGGCCATAACCGCGTTGGAAATTTTTTCACACGAATCATCAGAATACAAATGATAGCTCCACCAATGCACTGCCCCTGTATACCTTGTGTACGTGATGCTACTGCCATCTGTATACGTGCGTATCACTATCCCATGACTGTTGTCACTTCAGTGTAAAGTTTTCTAACAGACTGCAAGCAATTCACGCTAACAAGAAGGAAATAGCTTGTTGATGTTCGCGGAGTATGATGAGAATTTGCAGAGGAGATCTGAAGAAACGCCGCTCGGGATTAGGAGAGCGGTCTCAGACGCTGCAGTCATGGACTGTGCGGCTGGTCCCGGCGGAGGTTCGAGTCCTCCCTCCGGCATGGGTGTGTGTGTTTGCCTTTAGGCTAATTTAGGTTAAGTAGTGTGTAAGTTTAGGGACTGATGACCTCAGCAGTTAAGTCCCATAAGATTTCACACACAGAGATCTGAAGAAACAATGAAGGACATCCTAAACTGAATTAGTGCTATGTTTAGACACTCTCTCCTTTGATTTTATATGTTAAGCAACTGTCACCCTAATTTATGATTTGATTTGTTGTAAATCTACTGGAGATGTGCTTAAACAACTGCAGGGAAATGATAGGGGAGGGGTGAGGGTTTCACGAGGGCACCAGTTAGCATTAAAATTCACTTGTAGTAGGTGTAAAATATTGCTAGATCAGTGTCCAAAGCTTATACAGTTGTGCATCTGACATCACAATTTAAACTATTTAACCCTCGCCTGTTACCTTAAGCTGAAACTCAAGCGCTCAGTTCACCTAAGTCTTAAATGACGAAAGAATTCAAAACTGATTACTGATCCAGAGTTTAAAATGGCCAGAAATTCACTCTTCTAAGTTTAAAATGACAGGAACCCTGGTGGTTGTCAGGACTAGAGCCCCAGTCCTAACTGTGCTATCCATACCAACTACTACTACGTATTCATGTAAGATGAGGCTTAGAGTACGTAATGTCACAGAACTTGTAAAATATCTATCGCACATTAATTGTCATGTCTATAACCTAACTCTTCTGTGTAACATTATTTTGAGAGATGTGGAGATGGCACGCCGGTCATTGTACTTCGAGGGGGAAGAATACTTACAAAGAAAATGTAACTGACCTAGGCACAATTGCACCTAAAAGCTGCAGTTAAGAAACCATAATGTATGTAAAAATCCGACGAGAAAATTGACTATGTACGTATGTAAACCGCAGGCAGCACTGCGTGCCGTTAATGGGAAACTAATTTGTCGGTGATAACTGAAAAACGGTTGTGCAGTAATATACAACTGTCGGAACTGTAAATATTATTGTGTCTCACTAATCTGCAAGAAGTGTGAAAGTGTGTATTGTCAGTGAAGCTTCACCTGCAAAAAGTTAACTACATTCAAATTCTTAAAAACATCGTTCGTTATTGAGTACTTTGATTTAAACAAATGTATTCAGACAAGGGAACTAAGGTGTAGTCTGTATTAGACAGAATAATAAATTTTGTACATCAAAACATAGTCTTAACCGAAAAGTCCGATACACAAATTTTTATATTCTTTTGTAAATAAATCGAGTATTCGCCTCACCTTTTAGCCTTCCCTTACTTGCCTAGAACTGTCAAGACATCTGAGCTCTTAACGTTCATGCATTTGCCTCCTGTCTTCTTCAAATTTCCTACAGGTAATATCTATCTATCCCCTGCTCAAGAATACTTCTACAAGCTTGCATTTAGTATCGAGCCATTCGTGCTACGCCATTTTTCACTCCCTGTAAGTCTCATTTGTTATACGGTTATATTCTATTTTGCTACTTCATTTGCTGCACCTTTGTATTCTTTCGTTTCGTCAATTTCATGCAGTATCCCTTCTATTAGCCAAGGATTGCTAACTGTATTCTTTTCGATTTACTTCTCTGAGGTAGGACAGAACAGGAGAAATCTTTTATAGCAATTTTGATGGAGTTTCTACCTGAGGAGTCACTGAGTTGTCATTTACAATGAAATTTCCTTGTGTAGTTGTTCGAACAGTAGCCAAATTTGTGCAATGTTTGCAAGTAGAAGGCTGCCCGTTAACAAATTTGTTTCAGACGTTGTAGCTGCAGGCTGATCAGGATCCAAATAATTAGAGACATCTTCAGTCTCATTGTTACTAATGCCTTAAACAAAGGTATGGTTATGAATTACTGCTTATCAAACGAGACAATTCCAGTAGCTCTAAATCCGGATACGCCAATTTGGACAGTTGCAGTACGAGTCCATGCTTTGAAGAGCAGTTCTCCAAATTGCTACCTGTAAATTAGTCTGTCTTTGCTTGCATTAGCTACAGCCTATGAATAACAAGCCTCTTTAAAGTAAGATTTTTGCGGCTTGAAAAATGATGGGTCTAGTGGCTGTAAGAAGAGTAGCGTATATGCCGCTTGTGGTAGCTGCGCGGTCTTAGTCGTCTTGTCACGGTCCGCGCGGCTCACCCCGTCGGAGATTCGAGTCCTCCCTCGGGCACTGGTGTGTGTGTGTCGTCCTTAGAGTAAGTTAATTCAAGATATAGCAAACGAAAAGCAAGGCCAGGTGCCTTTCTGGGAAGAAAATGGTTTTTGAATCAGTCAATGAAAATATCACTGTTGACATAAGCGGATTCTCTTATGATCCTAGAGGCATGTTGTCTTCAGCGTCTTGTTTCTTATTTAGCTCTTTAGAATATAAGGTGCAAAGAAATTTCTCTCACCATTACAGCGGGCAATAACTTTAATTATCTCTCCTTTTTTACCAGAAGTACAGGGTGACAATTATTGAATTATATGAAGAAAACGTTAATTTATTACAAACTATGGCGTGCAATTAGTTTATTCAACATGTAAACATCACTACAGATATTCGATATGCCGGCCGTTGTTGGCGACGATGTGGCGCAGACAAATGGCGGAACTCGGCATGACCCACTGAGTGTCGGAACATCGATGCTGTCGACCTCCTGAATGGGTTTTTTCAGCTCAGCAGTGGTTTTTGGGTTATTGCTGTAGACTTTATCTTGAATATAGCCCCACAAAACGGAGTCGCATGTTTTGAAATCCGGAGGATATGGCGGCCAATCGAGGCTCGTGCCAGTGGCTTATGGGTACCCCAGAGCCAGAATACTGTCCCCTCCTCCAGGACATCAAACACTCTGCTGCTTCGATGGTGTTGAGCTCCGTCTTGCATGAACCACATCTTGTAGAGATCAGGATCAGTTTGGATAATGGGGATGAAATCAGCTTGCAAAACCTTCATGTACCGTTTAGTAGCCACCGTGCCATCAAGAAATATCGCACTGATTATTCCGTGACTGGACATTGCACAGCACAGTCACCCGCTGAAGGTGAAGAGACTTCTCGAACGCGAAATGCTGATTCTCAGTCACCTAAAAGCACCAGTTTTGTTTATTGACGAACGGAGCCAAATGAAAGTGGGCTTCGTTGCTAAACCAAACAAGGCATGCGCGCACTAGTTCCCCTCATGCCCCACAGTTAACCGTGCACTTTTAACGTCCTAACGCAAACCGTTCAGAAGTTGTGACGATTTTATTTCGTATAGTTCAGCAAGTGTCAGCCTGTAACAACACTGACATCTCTGCTCCATGTTGCTGCCACAACCTTCCCATACTCATCGTTTTAACTGTAAGCCAGTTTCATCTACTTTGCAGATACTATATAGTTTGTCCAAAAGCCCGTATCCTGTGAACGTTTTTGTCAATAGATCAAAGTGAGAACTGACTTCGTCTCTGTTCATTTCAGTCGCTCGAGTAACAGAAAGTAATTGCGCTTTTCCGATACTTAAGTCTGCACTGCGTTCTAAAAATGAGAGAAGCCAATCTTTCCCGGCACTTTCTTTCTTTTAATGAATTTTTTTCAATCACAGTTGATCAGCTAAATTGACAGTTATTTGCCTGAAGTCTGAGGATTAGGGAGAAAAGTGTCTTCACAAACCACGATAATGATCCCCGTTTTCTTGAAATTCCGCGTAGCAAGTGTTCTCCTTAACATTCGCTCTGGTATTTTTTTCATTGGAGCTGCTATCCTTTTAGGATTACCTTTCTCTTCGACTTGTCTCACGGTCTCTTCTGCAGTGTATTTCCCTCGTCTGTGTTCCTAATGCGTTTTCTCAGCATTTTTCTGAAAAAACAAAATCGTATGGATTCCTGTTAGCGTTGAAAGCATTGTTGCATTTGTCCCATAGTAAGGTTGTGTCATCTGTCCGTTCCGATAGGGACAAATGCCGTACGCCAATTTTCCCAATTGCTCGACCCTACAATGTTTCTTTTGCACGATCTAAATAAGAGTTCTAAGCTACCAGGCATGTATCTACTAGTGCCTGCTATTAAAAAGGAATCGTGAAAAAATTCCTTGACTTACTCGGTCTCGAAATTCTAATTTCTTCAATTTCTTCCCTATTTTCCAGTCCTGAAGCACAAAGATTTGCGAGTAAACTGATCTCACAAGCGGTTACAACGATGAGCGTCTCTCGTACAACAACGTCTACTAAGGAATTTCATGGAAGTGCGGGGTCAGTCCCCCTGCGTCATCTATCCCCCTTTACCTTACAGTTCTAAGCAAACTGTTTTCATGTGCCCAACTTCTAGGCATTCGATCTGCAATGGTTTCAATACAAACTACCGGTTGTGAGGTATGTGACTATCATGCCAAATGATATCTTTCCCACAATCCCAAGGGGAGGTATGGGAGACATCAAACAGCATAACGCTTGTATGGAAAAATATTATCAACCGCTGCTGCTCTGTGGGACGGAAATACTAAAGTATCAGTTTGGTAGCGTTTGGAGACGCTGTTCGTGGTGTAACGCATTCCATTTTCGTACATCAGTACAAGGATGACAGATTGCTGAGTATTTTAAGGTTTCCTTTAACATGGCCACGAGGTTGAAAATACTTTACATCCACACGAAAAAATTACACTACTGGCCATTAAAATTGCTACACCAAGAAGTAGTTCAGATGGTAAACGGGTATATATTATACTAAAACTGACATGTGATTACATTTTCACGCAATTTGGGTGCATAGATCCTGAGAAATCAGTACCCAGAACAACCATCTCTCGCCGTAATAACGGCCTTGATACGCCTGGGCATTGAGACAAACAGAGCTTGTATGGCACGTACAGGTACAGCTGCACATGCAGCTTCAACACGATACCAGAGTTCATGAAGAGTAGTGACTGGCGTATTGTGACGAGCCAGTTTCTCGGAAACTATTGACGAGACGTTTTCAATTGGTGAGAGATCTGGAGAGTGTGCTGGCCGGTCAGCAGTCGAACATTTTCTGTATCCATAAGGGCCCGTACAGGACCTGCAACATGCGGTAGTGCATTATCCTGCTCAAACTTAGGGTTTCGTAGGGATCGAGTGCAGGGTAGAGCCACGGGTCGTAAAATATCTGAAATGTAACGTCCACTGTTCAAAGTGCCGTCAATGCGAACAAGAGGTGACAGAGACGTGTAACCAATGGCACCCCATACCATTACACCGGGTGATACGCCAGTATGGCGATGACGAATACACGCTTTTAATGTGCGTTCACCGCGATGTCGCCAAGTACGGATGCGACCATCATGATGCTGTAAACAGAACCTGGATTCATCCGAGAAAATGACGTATTGCCATTCGCGCACCCAGTTTCGTCGTTGAGTACACCATCACAGGCGCTCCTGTCTGTGATGCACTGTCAAGGGTAACTGCAGCCACGGTCTCCGAGGCGATAGTCCATGCTGCTGCAAACGTCGTCAAACTGTTCGTGCAGATGGTTCTTGTCTTGCAAATGTCCCCATCTGTTGATTCAGGGATCCAGAGGTGACTGTACGATCCGTTACAGCCATGCTGATAAGATGCCTGTCATCTCGACTGCTAGTGATATGAAGCCGTTGGGATCCAGCACGGCGTTCCGTGTTACCCTCCTGAACCCACCAATTCAATATTCTGCTAAGAGTCATTGGATCTCGAGCAACGCGAGCAGGAATGTCGCGATACGATAAACCGCAATCGCGATAGGCTACAGTCCGACTTTTATCAAAGTCGGAAACGTGATGGTACGCATTTCTCCTCCTTACACGAGGCATCACAACAACGTTTCACCAGGCAAAGCCGGTCAACCGGTGTTTGTGTATGAGACATCGGTTGGAAACTTTCCTCATTTCAGCACGTTGTAGGTGTCGCCACCGGCGCCAACCTTGTGCGATTGCTCCGAAAGGCTAATCATTTGCATATCACAGGATCTTCTTCCTGTCGGGTAAATTTCGCGTGTGTAGCACGTCGTATTCGTGGTGTAGCAATTTTAATGGCCAGTAGTGTATTTAATATCCTTACTAGTTCTTTTGGAGAGTGACATCACTGAACGGGCATCTAGTGACAGCAGTGAAAATGCGGGCACGGCAGCGCAGCAGGCCTGCCTACGACGGCGGCGGCGCGCGTGCTTCACAGGCGTAAAGAGACCGGCACGGCTCCCCTCGGCAGGCGTCGCTCTTTTTACGACGCCGAAGCGGCCCCCGGCACACACGTGACGTGGGCACGCCCTGCCGCTCAGGACGGCCAGGAAAAGCGGAGAAAAACTTGCAGGCCGCCCTTCGCGGGCCATAGCCCACTGCAGCCTGCCGGTAACTTTTCCTTCACACAGTTACGCTAACTTATGTGCCGTCGCAGATTGTCTAGCGTCAGCCAACTGTCCGCGGTGGTGGCGGCTGAACGAGGTGGCTGACCCGTACGGCCACAAGTTGCGTTCAGCGCACTTCTACAGAAATGAGCACAGCTTCGACAGGCAGCACTTATTTGAAACAGCGTTTTCCGGGCACTACGTCTCTCGCCAATTAACAACGCAGACGACCGAGCAGGTTGACGAATGATGTTCCCTACTATACACTCCACTGCAAACATAAATGTAATTCGCCGTCACGCGTTTAACGTGCGAAGATGCCTACGATTTCAGTAATAATAATACCAATAAAAATGTGAAATATTTTCGTATAATAACAGTTACTCGTTACATCGTATGAGAAGAATCGGCTGAAAATTTCAGAAGTACATACTTCACCCAATTAATTTAAGAATTGTAACAGAGTGAACCCCCAACATTATCAACAGGAATTCGAAGTGCTCTCTCACTTACGGTCTAATCGACACTGAGCTGCACTAACCAAAACAAACAAAAGCCTATACGATACGATGGTCGATAACAACGGCGGTACTGTACGCTACACTGCTATTAAAATAAAAGTCTTTCTGAACTTGGAGAGTCATTAATGTCAAAACGATCCTCCTTAAAAGAGAAAATGGCATTCTCCTCATACAAGTCACACATGTTCCTGGCTGCCTCCGCCTGTGTCACCTCTCTACTGAACTCAGACAGCAGAATACGTACCCAGGCAATAATCCGATATCTCCATTTGGCAGTCCAGTTCCTAGAGTTTGCCGCTTCACTCACAATCTCCAAATTACAAAATGACAGTATGTAAACTCAAAAAGCAACAGTGAACTTCAAATAAAAATGACAATTGATAAATAAAACAACAGCTGGTGGAATACTACCACGGAAAATAAAACCGCTACGAACTTATACACCAAACTAATACATCGCCAAACGCTTTTTCTAGGTGGATGAACCCCATGAAGGAGCCTTGATTTTCCGTAAGTCTTTCTTCCATTATTAATGACAACAGTCAGGACTGTCTTTCTAGTGATCTTACATTACGCTGGCCGCTGTGGCCGAGCGGTTCTAGGCGCTTCAGTCCGGAACCGCGCTGCTACTACGATCGCAGGTTCGAATCCTCCCTCGGGCATGGATGTGTGTCATGTCCTTAGGTTCGTTAGGTCTAAGTAGTTCTAAGTCTAGGGGACTGATGACCTCAGATGTTAAGTCCCATAGTGCTTAGAGCCATTTGAGCCATTTTCTTACATACCCGAAGGCCTAACTGATCGTCATCTAAAAGGTCGTCAATTATCTTTTCCTTTCTTCTGTATATTATTCTAGTTAGGAACTGATGTATGAGCAGTTAAACTTATACGACCTGGAAACTTTGATGTACGAGCTGAAAAATTGATTATTCGAGTGTTTTCACACTTATGTGCCTTTGATATTCTCGAAAATGTGCGCGTGATAATTTTTCGAAAGTCTCCAGTCTTATAGATAATACACACAAACTTGAGCAATCGTTCTGTTGCAATTTTTCCCAATTATTTCATGTCCCCAATGATTTTACAAATTCTGAAGGAATGTTATTTGTCCTCCCGCCTTACTGGATGGCAAATGTGTGAAAACTCCGTCTAATTCTAACCGTAATACTGGATCTCTTATCTCTTACAAATCGAATTATTTAATACAATTAATAAGAAATGTCTCCCAGACTGACTTACCAAATAAAAATAAAAATAACATATTGTTTCATTGATAGGTAGCGCAATTAGTACCATACCAAGTTAATTAGCGATCTGGGGTTCTAGCCTGTCTCGCGGGGACAATTCTGTGCTGCAGTGGAAAGAAACAAGCGCTCGCAGTTGCCGGAACTCGGGGCAGACGCCGGTAAGCAGTTGCTGGTGCAACTTCCGAGAAACAGCATCGCGCATAACGGGGCCCAGAGCGGCTGCCTCCGCCTATAAAAACGAAAAGCAGGACGAGAAAGAAAAGGAAACAAGCGAGATGGTATCTTCCGCGTGATTTCCTTCTAAAGCGCCGGCCGGGCGGACGGAAAAGAAGCGCCATTTTAAAGTACTGCTTATGATAATTTTTATTGGGACGGTGGTCACGGGAGATCTGCGTATAACTCTGCGCTGAGTTTTCCCCGCTTTATCTTAATGGAACGGCTGTAGAAAATGTAATTTTTCTGGCAACTGCGTCTCCTCGGCAGAGGTGATACCGTCAGGCTGGATGTTCGGCGTCACTGCGAAAACTTGCGAAGCGCTCGCTGGGAGAGTAGCTTTCTAAACTAAGGGAAATGACTGAGATTTATATTAGTGGTGTACCTGGATCTGTATACGTCTAAACAGCGGGTAACATACACTGCTGAAAAAAAAAATTGCTAGACCAAGAAGGAGTTATGCGAGCTAAAGGGAAGTTGGTACGCATGTTTCTTCACGTGAAAGATAGCGGTTATACTTACTTTTCAGATTGGACGTAGTGAGTTCATTTTGGTCAAGAACACCATTAAGACGACGAAGGCACCATTATCAACAGCTTATTGAGTTTGACCGAGGTCGTGTAATAAGGCTACGAGAAGCTGGATGTTCCTTCCACAATAGTGCTGACGACTGGGCAGCAGTCTAGCCACTCTACACAATTGGTTGCAGTGGGGGTCACGGGAAGATACGGTCGCATAAAGACCGGGTTCCGTACGACCATGTGGCACAACTGAGAGGTAATACCGTCGTGTAAGGCGTATGCTTGTGGCGCATCGTACTGCGTCTGCAGAAGCAATTCGAGCAACAGATGGCACCATAGTGACACAATGACTTGTTAAAAAACGGTTACTTGAAGGACAGTTCCGAGCCAGAAGCCCTGTAGGTTACATTCAACTGACCCTAAACCACGGCATCTGCGACCCCAGTGGTGTCAAGGGTAAGCTCGTTGGAGGGCGGGTGGTGGTATGTTGTGTTTTCAGATGAAAGCCGGTTCTGCCTCGGCGCCAGTGATGGCCTCATGTTGGTTAGAAGTAAGACAGGTGAGCATCTGCAACCAATTCGTCTGCGGCATAGACACACTAGATCTACACCGGGGTGTGAAGCAGGACCACGATCGTGGTTATCCTAAGCACCCTGTCATCCTGTACGTCAGGCTGCTGATTCGACCTGTTTCGCTGCCATTCATGAACAGCATTCCTGGGAGTATTTTCCAGAAGGATAAAGCTCTCCCACATACAACTCTTACAACTCGTCATGCTACCGAGTGTCAACATTTTACCTTGGCCTGCTCGATCACCATATCTGTCTCCAGTAGAGCACGTATGGGACAGCATCGGACGACAACTCCAGCGTCATCCGCAACCATCATTAACCGACCCTGTATTGACCGAACAAGAGCAACAGGCATGATTCCACAAACTGTCATCCGGCACCTGTATTACACAATGCATGAACGTCTGTACTCCTGCATTCAACATTCTGGCGGCTACATCGGTTATTACTGTACCCGTACTTCGCATTTGGAGTGGCTTTTCTTGCGCTGTAATTAATTCGTTATCTTGCAACGTTAATCATGTGAATATGTTACCTAGGCAAATGTACTGCCAAAATTTCGTTACCTACATTAAGGATTTACTGGTGGTGGGATTTTTTCCGACAGTGTATAAAGATCCATGAACCTAGAAGACGATTATGAATGCAAGAAATTGCTAATCATTAGAAGTGTACAATTATTGACCATAAATGGCAATTCAAGTAAAAGTAACGTCTAGTCAGTTATAACTCGTGTTTAACTACGTTAGAAGATGCTTATAAAACACGAGCGTCTATCCAATTTTCGCAAAAGCTTTAAAGCATTGCTCGAAAGAGCCTCAGACCAATATACAAATACTTTCGGAAAAGTATGTGTTTAGTAACTCTGCTTTAGTGGCACTGTAATCTATAACATCACCATTGTTATCGCGCAGTTCAGGTATTGACTGCGTCTTGCCGCTGGTGTACTTTACGTATACGACCAGAATCTATTTGGGTTTTCTGCCAGATTTTGAGAGTTTCGTGGTGGAAACTACTAAAAGCATCTTGCATTGAAGTTCGCTCTAAATGCTGGGCTTCTGTAAAACTTCATCCATCTTGGGTGTATCACAGCCTTTTAAATTTGGCGTGCTTTTTTCGTTGCTTCTGCGACAGTGTTCTGACCGGTCTCTTAAGAAGGGAGATCATTACTTTTGGTGGGTTTGGATGTTACGGTATTCAGTATAGCTAAAATACTTTGTAGTCACTGATTCCTTTGTCTGTAATGGTGCTCCCTGTCAGGTCAGGATTATTTGTTACTAAGGGATTAAATATGTTTCTGCAACACTATACTCTTCCAGAGGGCTTCTGAACTAATTGTCCAAAATAATTGTCTGAAAAAGTATTCAGTACGATCTCGGATGACGTTTTATGCCTACCACCGACATTAAACGTGTATTGTCGCCCACATATTGAGGTTAGATTGAAGTCACCACGAACTATATAACTGTATGAGTGGGATGCCTAATTGAATTGTTTGTCAGCTGTATGATTTGAGTTGGGGGGCGGGGTAAAAGGAACCAGTTATTAATTTAGTCCGGTTGTCAACTATAACCTCTACCCATACTGGTTCAGGGGAAGTATATACTTCAGTTTCACTACAAGATAAACTACTTCTGACAGCAATAAACACTCCACCACCTACCCTACTTTATCTATACTTTCTGAACTCGGCCAGGTCCTTTAAAAATTTCGTTCGAGCCTACTTCTGTCTCCAGTCAGCTTTCCGTACCTGTAACTGTTTGAGATTTAGTGTTTCTATTAGCGCTTGGAGCTCTGGTTCTTTCCCAACACATCTACGACAGTTTACAACAGAAGTATTGATTGTTGCTATGTCTACCTTCTACCTGTGTTCGTTCTGCAGCCTTTCAAACTGTAACTCTTTCTGTAGTTTCCCGAGACTCTCCAACGAGAAACAAACCTCTGAGTTCTCTACACATTGCCCTTTCTGTCCGTATAGTTGCTTCCATGTGTAGCGGACCCCTGACCTATTCAGCACAACGCGGCAGTCTGCGACCCTTTGGCGCAAGTCGAGGAATCCGAATCTACACGGCTGCAAGAGCCTCATATTCAGACCCTCTACTCGTCACTGTTCCACAGGACCACAGCCGACTCTGTCAATGATGCTACAGATAGTAAGCTTCATCTTCATCTCGCTTTTGCCTTCATCTTCATCGAGCTACCGAAACTACAGAGAATCTTTTCTCATCCAAATTGACAGACATCATTGGTGCCAACATGAGCCACCACCTGCAGTCGGTAGCAACCTGTGCTCTTCATTGTACTTGGGAGCACCTGTTCTACATCTTAAATCAGTTTTACTAGTATGTACACAGTGCACAATGGATTTCTTCCCCTCCTTCGCAGCCATATCCCGAGTGGGCCCCATTACGCGTCTAACGTTAGATTTCGCACCTACCAGGAATCACAACCATTGTGAATGCCCAGACCTTGAGACCGTGAGGCTTCCTCTGGGACAGGGCGAGAGACTTCACCTGGCTCAGTGACTTGATCAGCCACAGACAGCACCTGTTCATCAGACGAACCAGGGAGGCTCCCTTAAGGGTCTCCTGGAAAGACTTCCACTGCCAGACACACCTTGGAACGAGACTTAACATCTGAAGTCGTCAGTCCCCGAGACTCAGAAGTACTTAAACCTGAGTAACCTAAGGATATCACACACATCCAGGCCCGAGGCAGGATTCGAACCTGCGACCGTTGCGAACTACCTCCCACTGGGCCATGGGAGAGGGATCAACCTCAGTACAGGCAGTACCAGGGGCAGGCATAGTAGTGGACGAATCAGAGGACACGTGGGTTGAGCTGGATGTCCCTCAAATCACCCCGTCCGGGCTCCCACAACGATGCCCATTGGCAGTAGCCTCAAGCTGGGTGACTGATGCCAACGCCATATGGAGCTGTGTGTGAAGAGTCACCAACCTGGTTCACATCCGATCACAGTAATCACAGTTTCAATCCATACTGAAGACAGTTTGATAAATATGTAGACACGTATGAAATACAGAAGTTGAAGCTAAAGAGCAGTGAAGCAATTTAAAATAAGTCGCTTATTGTGAGAAATTGTATCAACTCACAGTATTCTGATACGCTGCTGCTGCTATGAGAGCTGGCACTCGACTGTTAAAAAAAGAATGTAAAATCAATGATGTATCCCTTCCGAAAATCCCTAACATAAAACATCCAAACATATCCTCATGCTCTTGAATGTCAATAGTGGTTCCTTTCCCAGACCTATTCGTGAAATTAAACGCTACACAGCTCTTCACCAGTTTTCTTGGCTTGCACTCGAATATGCAGATGCCATAGTCACAACTATCATTTTCTGTATGTATATACGGATAAATATATAATGTTCACTCCGAATCCTTACAAGCCACAATGCACTTAGACTCTTACCACTTCTGTAGCATAGCATACACCCGAAGGTTCAAAATCCCCTGTGCTTAAAGATCCTCAGTGGGTCTAGTAATTTTTATAAATCTTCCAAGCAGCTGCGGGCAGTGTCACTGGAGCCGACAAGAGAGTCACCGTGGCAGCCAGAGGGCTCAAACTCAAATAAGAACTTACAGCAGCACGACTTTGGTTCGGTCCCAAGCCACTTCGAATGCTGAAAGTTTATCAGTCCATCATTTCGTTTCCTTATTGCGTGATTTAAAGTTTTCCATATTTGTTTTTATTCTGTAGTAAACAGAAGCTGGTTTCATTGCACTGTATTTATGATTACGACTTCTTGCATGTAATGCACTCTGTGAACTGCATTGTAAATGCCTTGCATGTATTCTGCTTGAGTTCTGCTCGAGTTCATAACACTGGGCACAGTAAACGACTCTGTAATTGTTTCAATGTCATGCTGGTTTAGTCACGTGGTATTTTGTGGATTTGCGTGTATTTGTTACACCTTACGACTTCGTATGTGAACAGCTCGATTTTATTGCATTATAAGTACATTGCTTTTATAGCACTTCATTCAAGCTAGCATCCGTTTTCTTTACTATCTCTCTTTTAATGGAGAACTCCATGTTAACAAGCTCTGACGAACTGGTATTCAGTTTTATCACATCTTGTGACGGAACGAGTAAGTCCGCTTTGAATCGTGTTGCATCTTGCCTCCGAGTCAATGTATTTCGCATGAGTTTGTTATGGGTGTAGGTGTAGATGAGTGTACCTTGCTGTCCTAGTGACTGGAGCATTCTTCCATGCAAATGCTAAAAATGCAAAAGTAGTCACGCAAATGTACTCAAACATTATTAACATGTACTACAACCCATAGATTTTAGCAGGAATCAGTGAACCAGTAGGCCTATTTTTCTCTCCAACGAAAATTTCGGAGGCCTCCATTAAATGAGAGATATTACGACAAACGGATACCAACAAAAATAACGTATACTACAAGCAATATTCTTACAATGCATTTAAATCGAGCAATTGATACACAGGTTCGTAAGCAGCAACAAATAAACATAAGTGCCCTGAACAACATGAGACGAAACCAGCTTCTGTATTATATGGCACAAAAACAAACATGAGATCATCGACCCCATGCAGTATTACGCATTTCAGCAACAAATGAGTAGAATGCGAGCAACATATTCAATGCACTTCAAAGATTGCAATACACATAAGAAGGTCGTAAACAGGAACGAAATTCGATGAAACCGGGTTGTGTGTGTGATGTCATGTCAGACGCTTTCTATGTTTTGATGTATGATAAAACGAAATTACTTCCACTTGATAATGACCACACTGAAGGAAATGCAATACTAGGTTTCGCAAATAAATTATCTTACAGTCAAAAGGTGACCACGGTGTCTTTCACAAAATATTACTTGACTGTGCACACTTGTTATGAGACGCTAAATCTTAGGTTACGATTGGGATTTTTTGAATATGTTACTTCTCAAGATAACAACAACGTCTCCAGGTACACATTATACCACCAGATTAGCAGGCCTACTCATAAGATATAAATGAAAAATATTATCATGTAATACTCATATTTCGCAAAGTAAGAGTAAGGATTTTCGCACCATATTTTCCAGAGTTCGAAGTTCACTGTCAGGCCACTAGGACTGCTACCGTTGATTTCTCTTTCCGTATCGTAACACGTGTCTTGCACTGATAATAATTTAGTGTTCTGTAGTGTCAGTGATTAAGGAATCTTGCTTGCGCCAGCGAAGGAGCCCGAACATAGAGCTATCGCCGGAGAAGACTATGGGTGACTGATGGCTAACAGCACATTCAGGACGGCGTCGAATTTTAGGAGGAGCACCGTCCAATGTTTTCTGGTTTCCTGAGTGGTTGGTTCCCAAGTATTGCGTCAGGCAGCAGACTGGTCGAAGATTGAAGCCAACGACTGGGCAGATGATGGGCAGCTGTAGACTGAAAACATATGCGTAGCTGGGCCAAGTGCATAGATGACGTGTCATTTGGTGTTGTGTTCGTTCCCTGGGCCTTTTGACAAGCAGTGAAATATTCTGGGCTTGAAGTGTGCACCTGTGATTCGAGTGGCAGCTGCCAGGTGACGACGCGACTGAGAACAGTACGAAGTGCTGGCAGATTGGGTGGCTCAGTGCTGTCCTTGTGCCTGGAGAGACCGTACCTGGAGTGCACGGACATGACGGCGCCTAGTGCTGTACACTACGTGCTCAAGGAAGGTCTCATGTCTTGTAGGGTACAATTAACAATTCCAGTTATGCTTTCCTTGCCGTAGAACTGTGATGTCGCTTAGGTATTCACTGGTTGTTCTTCTCAGACTGTGCAGTTTATTGCAGGCTAATTACTCGCACGTTGTTGTACAGGCACTATCGCTTGCCCAAAGGGACTTTGTCTTCATTGCCCAGTGTCGTTGCAACTTGTGTTTTAGGAAGTATTTGTGATGGATTAATGCTATTGCTGGTAAAATATTTTTTCTTAATTTTTCAAGTTTTTGAAACAAGTATCACACTGATTTTTCTGATTTAGCTTTAGACTTTTCAATTTTTTATTCTGAGATTCCTATTTGATGTTATTCCATTAGGTTAGGTGACAAATGTGTATGTGCAAGGAAGATTGTTTTTATCTCTTGTAAGAATATTGTAGGGTCGCGTATGTACCTTTCTGTGTTCTCGCATCATGCATTTATTCTGTGAAACTGAAATTTTAATTGTGATATTTGCTTTATGTCTTAGATCAGGGTTCAAGTGTTTACTTGTTGATGTGTTTTCCAACTGAGAAGTTATTATACACCCACCTGAACCACTACTTAATTTTGGTATTCACTGGCTGTCTCTGCAATACATTTTTTGCAATAAATCTTTTCGAAATCGTCCATGCAAATTTTAGATAGTATAAGACAGAGAGGAGAACCCACAGCTAGGCCATCAGACTTGATATACTCGTGTTCTGAAAGTGGAAATAATTCTGCCTCACACACAATTTAGTAACAACGACTATGTCAAGCAATTTTACCGGCTTTACTTTGAAATTATGCATAAGTTCTGTTGATGTGTTTATACAATCATCAGTAAAAACATTTGTAAATAAGCTAGTGACGTTAAATGATAACTGTTTATAACTGGGTGAGATTAGTAATCTTCAGTTTTATCAACAAGAGCAATGGAACTTTTTACACCAAACTTAGGTTAAAAACTGGTTTTCTTTTTAAATTTGTACTCTAGCTCTTTCGTTAGTAAGCAACAAGGAGCAGCAAAAGATGAAACTACTGGGCGTAGTGGAATATCACGTTTACTTAATTTTGGTATGCTATATAATCTAGGTGCAGCTTGATTCATATTAACGTGGTTCAGATATAACATTTTTCTGCAATTTGATGGTGGTTTGTACTTGTTCATTGAAACCTGCAATTGAATCTTCGTGTAAATGACAAACTCAGTTACCTTTTCCTCCTTATTAAATTAAGTTTTAGTTATAAATAATGATCTGAAATTGTAAATTCAACTTTACTTTTCATCAGTTGTCAAATTTATCTCCACACAAAAAAAGTGTTTCCCTCTGTTTGGTAAATGCACCTGACAAAAAATGTAAAATTTGACATGTAAACATTCTAGAAGTCATAATTTTTGTGTCTTTTGTATCTTATGTATAAATAATTTCTGTGTAAGTTGCAAGTTACCTCATCTTCGTTTGCGAAATTCAGATGTCACTTGAAGATGGCCTAAGAAGCTAAAAGCTAGTTTGCGACCGAATAATTATATTTTCTTAGAACGTTGGAAGGTGTTCCCTATTTAATGTTATAACAACGTTCTGCCAAGCACCACACTAAAATTCACTTAATCTATTTTTCGCTGCATTCATGCTCGAATCGCACATACATTTTACATTATGCAAAGCAGTTATAGCTGGGCATGATCGTGTCAATTTGTTGTTGTTGTTGTTGTTGTTGTTGTGGTCTTCAGTCCTGAGACTGGTTTGATGCAGCTCTCCATGCTACTCTATCGTGTGCAAGCTTCTTCACCTCCCAGTACCTACTGCAACCTACATCCTTCTGAATCTGCTTGATGTATACATCTCTTGGTCTACCTCTACGATTTTTACCCTCCACGCTGCCCTCCAATACCAAATTTGCGATCCCTTGATGCCTCAGAACATGTCCTACCAACCGATCCCTTCTTCTAGTCACGTTGTGCCACAAACTTCTCTTCTCCCCAATCCTTTTCAATACTTCCTCATTAGTTATGTGGTCTACCCATCTAATCTTCAGCATTCTTCTATAGCACCACATTTCAAAAGCTTCTATTCTCTTCTTGTCTAAATTATTTATCGTCCATGTTTCACTTCCATACATGGCTACACTCCATACAAATACTTTCAGAAACAACTTCCTAACACTTAAATCAATACTCGATGTTAACAAATTTCTCTTCTTGAGAAAAGCTTTCCTTGGCATTGCCAGTCTACATTTTATATCCTCTCTACTTCGACCATCATCAGTTATTTCGCTCCCCAAATAGCAAAACTCCTTTACTACTTTAAGTGTCTCATTTCCTAAACTAATACCCTCAACATCACCCGACTTAATTCGACTACATTCCATTATCCTCGTTTTGCTTTTGTTGATGTTCATCTTATATCCTCCTTTCAAGACACTATCCATTCCGTTCAACTGCTCTTCCAAGTCCTTTGCTGTCTGTGACAGAATTACAATGTCATCGGCGAACCTCAATGATTTTACTTCTTCTCCATGGATTTTAATACCTATTCCGAATTTTTCTTTTGTTTCCTTCACTGCTTGCTCGATATACAGATTGAAAAACATCGGGGAGAGGCTACAACCATGTCTCACTCCCTTCCCAACCACTGCTTCCCTTTCATGCCCCTCGACTCTTATAACTGCCATTTGGTTTCTATACAAATTGTAAATAGCCTTTCGCTCCCTATATTTTATCCCTGCCACCTTCAGAATTTGAAAGAGAGTATTCCAGTCAACATTGTCAAATCTTTCTCTAAGTCTGCAAATGCTAGAAACGTAGGTTTGCCTTTCCTGAATCTAGCTTCTAAGATAAGTCGTAGGGTCAGTATTGCCTCACGTGTTCCAGTATTTCTACGGAATCCAAACTGATCTTCCCCACGGTCGGCTTCTACTAGTTTTCCTATTCGTCTGTAAAGAATTCGCGTTAGTATTTTGCAGCCGTGACTTACTAAACTGATAGTTCGGTAATTTTCACATTTGTGAACACCTGCTTTCTTTGGGATTGGGATTATTATATTCTTCTTGAAGTCTGAGAGTATTCCGCCTGTCTCATACATCTTGCTCACCAGATGGTAGAGTTTTGTCAGGACTGGCTCTCCCAAGGCCGTCAGTAGTTCTAATGGAATGTTGTCTACTCCTGGGGCCTTGTTTCGACTCAGGTCTTTCAGTGTTCTGTCGAACTCTTCACGCAGTATCATATCTCCCATTTCATCTTCATCTACATCCTCTTCCATTTCCATAATATTGTCCTCAAGTACATCGCCCTTGTATGGACCCTCTATATACTCCTTCCACCTTTCTGCTTTCCGTTCTTTGCTTAGAACTGGGTTTCCATCTGAGCTCTTGATGTTCATACAAGTGGTTCTCGTTTCTCCAAAGGTCTCTTTAATTTTCCTGTAGGCATTATCTATCTTACCCCTAGTGAGATAAGCCTCTACATCTTTATATTTATCCTCTAGCCATCCCTGCTTAGCCATTTTGCACTTCGTGTCGATCTCATTTTTGAGACGTTTGTATTCCTTTTTGCCTGCTTCATTTACTGCATTTTTACATTTTCTCCTTTGATCAATTAAATTCAATATTTCTTCTGTTACCCAAGGATTTCTACTAGCCCTCGTCTTTTTACCCACTTGATCCTTTGCTGCCTTCACTACTTCATCCCTCAAAGCTACCCATTTTTCTTCTACTGTATTTCTTTCCCCCATTCCTGCCATTTGTTCCCTTACGCTCTCCCTGAAACTCTGTACAACCTCTGGTTTAGTCAGTTTATCCAGGTCCCTTCTCCTTAAATTCCCACTTTTTTGCAGTTTCTTCAGTTTTAATCTACAATTCCTAACCAATAGATTGTGGTCAGAGTCCACATCTGCCCCTGGAAATGTCTTACAATTTAAAACCTGGTTCCTAAATCTCTGTCTTACCACTATATAATCTATCTGAAACCTGTCAGTATCTCCAGGCTTCTTCCATGTATACAACCTTATTTTATGATTCTTGAATCAAGTGTAAGCTATGATTAAGTTGTGCTCTGTGCAAAATTCTACCAGGCGGCTTCCTCTTTCATTTCTTACCCCAATCCATATTCACCCACTACGTTTCCTTCTCTCCCTTTTCCTACTACCGAATTCCTGTCACCCATGACTATTAGATTTTCGTCTCCTTTCACTATCTGAATAATTTCTTTTATAACATCATACATTTGTTCAATTTCTTCGTCATCTGCAATGCTACTTGGCATATAAACTTGTACTACTGTGATAGGCGTGGGCTTCGCGTCTATCTTGACCACAATAATGCGTTCACTATGCTGTTTGTAGTAGCTTACCCGCATTCCTATTGTTTTATTCATTATTAAACCTACTCCTGCGTTACCCCTATTTGACTTTGTATTTATAACCCTATATTCGCCTGACCAAAATTCTTGTTCCTCCTGCCACAGAACTTCACTAATTCCCACTATATCTAACTTTAACTTATCCATTTCCCTTTTTAAATTTTCTAACCTACCTGCCCGATTAAGGGATCTGACATTCCACGCTACGATCCGTAGAACGCCAGTTTTCTTTCTCCTGATAACGACGTCCTCCTGAGTAGTCCCCGCCCGGAGATCCGAAGATCCGAATGGGGGGAGAGGGGGGGACTATTTTACTTCCGGAGTATTTTACCCAAGAGGACGCCGTCATCATTAACGATACAGTAAAGCTGCATGCCCTCGGGAAAAATTACGGCTGTAGTTTCCCCTTGCTTTCAACCGTTCGCAGTACCAGCACAGCAAGGCCGTTTTGGTTAGTGTTACAAGGCCAGATCAGTCAATCATCCAGACTGTTGCCCCTGCAACTACTGGAAAGGCTGCTGCCCCTCTTCAGGAACCACGCGTTTGTCTGGCCTCTCAACAGATACCCCTCCGTTGTGGTTGCACCTACGGTACGGCTATCTGTATCGCTGAGACACGCAAGCCTCCCCACCAGTGGCAAGGTCCATGGTTCATGGGGGGCGTGTCAATTTATTAATGCTCATTCCAGCACGATTCCTCTTTTTTGTGATCGTTATTCTTCTGAGTGGTTTGATGTGGCACGCCACAGCTTCGTATTTTGTGTCCACATCTTCATTTTTAGGGTAATTCTTGAATGCAGCGTTCACAATTATTTGATGAATGTCGTCCAATCTCTGTTTTTCCATGTAGTTTTTTGATCAAATATTTAACTGTAGCGAAAGCAAGACTCCTGCAAATTACGCAGTGGATATTTCTCTCAATTTTCATAGTCAAACATAGAGAGGGTATGAAATTGACCATGAGGTGCAGTTTTGAAAAAAAAATTGAAAGTAACTAGGAAAAACTTAATTAATAATTTGAGGGAAAATTATCTCCGAATTTTCATAGCAAAACGAAGAGTGGGTGTATTAAATCGACCACCATAGTTTTGCAAAAACTTGAGAAATGGTGATTTGAGAGAAAATTGAAATATTTCACGAACGTCTCCTGCTATGTATGTAAATGTAATATCAAAAAGTTCATCTCTTCCTTTATTATCAATTTGCCACCTAGAACGTTACTTTGGTGTAGGAATTGTGAAGTGCTTTCTTTCATGTCCAAAAAATAAAATAAATACGAAATTCGGAATAAATGAAAACTCCTCTGCTTTCTCTTCGTCTATACAGGGCGATTTTTTCCAGCGTGCACAAACTCTAGAAACTGATGGATGAGACGATTCAGAACAAAAAAAGGTGCATGCTTTCCATGCTAGGGACCATTTATTCAGTCATACTTTGTTACAGAGACTGCGGTGTGATATGCGCTGTACCACGCAGCCACGATTACAGTATATATGGCTTCCTCCTTGAGGTTGGTACTTTTCCTCCGAATGTTGTTTGGTAGATTCTGCAAATGGTATGAAGCATACATCTTTACTGGACGGAGAGGCACTTGTGTCAGTGGCGTGTCTGTATGCCTTGGGTAAAAAATCAGTTGGATCCTCCACGTTACAGTTTACACCGGTTAGGGGCAGTGATGTGGATTCACTAGGTTCAGCGTTGTGGAGTATCTAGATTGAAATGGAATGGCTCCAAGAGAATATGGTAGTTGTGTCCCAAGTAGAAGAGGGGTATTCCACAATCCAAGGAGCGGATTTTCCGTATAATTTCCTACTAGAATTGACCTTTAGCGTCACAGAGTACAAATCTGGGGACGATTGTTCCAGTTGGGGGAAACTGTCACCGGTGATGTACTGTCACAAGGTTCATCTTTCGTGGAGGACAAATTAGCTAAACTGCTAGCAAAATGACTAAAGCTCGATTGATATAATAAAGTGCTGCAGTGCATCAGGATATTACTTTGGGTGCGTATGAGAACTGCCTGTTGACACCTTGTGTGTGGTAGGACCACTAGAGAAGAACGAAATGTTTACACAATATAGATGGTGTGAAAGTAGTTATTGTCAATGCAGCTAATTTTTACTTCAATGTAGTACGTTTGGTTATGAGGATAGCAGTTGCTGATTTAGACGTGCAATATGAAGATGATCTGGACAGGCCAAATATGGACCATGTCAAAAACAACACGCTCTGTAGAGTTGTATTACAAGCAAAAAGCGGAGCATTTGAAAGAAACTAAGAGAATAAGCATAGTGAAGATGCTCGAATTCGAGGACCTGTTTAATTCTCATGCTTCGTTGCTAGCAACATCCATAAAACAGTTTGTTGAGGTCGAATCCAACTACATATTGCAACAACAAAATTGCATATATCTACCAAAACACAAGAGAAATTGCACCGGACAACTCTTGTGGGGGATATCCTGTCTCTCTGACCGCTATAATAATGGTAGCATTATGGAAATTAAACGAACAAAAGCCTAGTGCCCCAAAAATGTAAAATGCCTTTACCTTACAAAAATCAAAGTAGCTCATCTTCACTCCATTATTTAAAGCATTGCCACCCTGCTACTGGACGACTCATAAAATTGAATTTTTCGGAACAGTAACACATGGGATAATATTAGACGATTCTGAATCATGCTGCTGGTCCAGCGGCCTCTAAGGCATCCCTTCTATGGAGGAAAAAAAAAATTAGCCTGATGTGTGTCAGGATGGTGGTCGGGAGCAGAGGGCAGAGCTGGTTGATATAAGGCTGTAAAATATGGTGTGAAGCATCTTGTTAGAGGATCTCATGTGTACACATGATAATAGCACATGGCAGATGTGTGGTATTGCCCATGGTGGCCAGAGCATGGCATACTCCTGGGCTCAGTAAGTGGTTCGAGTGTGTGGCTTTCTCAAGGGGTTGGCTGTGGGTTCGAAAGGGTCAGTGGGGCTAGCGGAGACAGTGGGCTACTTGCTTGAGATAAATCTTCAGTTGTGGCAATCTTATCTTACCAGCCATGCAGGGTGTCCTATGTCTGAGCCAAAATGACAATTCCCTATCCCTCATTTTCAGTTTCCGTCGTTTGTAACTCACCCAGTGGCCTTTTACATAGGGGAAGGGCACAAAGGTTAAGAGATGGGAGGGAGGGATCTGCCTCAGAGGCCGCTGTACCAGCAGCATGATTCAGAATGGCCTAATATTATCCTATGTGACAGGATGAGAAACGATCTGGCACAATGCAGAGTGGGCTGGAACCGCCTAACTTCAGTGGTTTTGATTGAATATCAGTGGCCCATGTCCGTCACTCTCGTGTGTTGTTCAACATGTATGCAAAACATTAAAACTGTATTTCTCGGAAACCTTTGAGGGACCTACAGTAACGAGTTGAAGTACAGGGAGGCAGTAGTTGACAAGGGAGTAAGACACAGTTGTAGTCTATCCTCCATGTCATTCAATCTGTACGCAAGCAAGTGGTGAAGAAAGTCAGAGATATCTGGAAATGGAATTGTAGTGCAGAGAGAAGAGATGGATCTGTAAAGACTGCCAATGATATTGCAATTCCGCACAGGCATCAGACAACTATGAATGGAAATGGAACGGAATGGGAAGAGCCTTCAGAAATGCTTATAAGGTTTACATCAATGAATATAGAATATGGATAATGGAATAAAGTCAAATTAAATTAGGTGTTTCTGCCGGTATTTGGTTAGGAAATGAGACACTAGATATACGGGATGAGTTCAGTTAAATGGGTAGCAGACTAATTGACGATATCAGAAGTAGAGAGGATATAAAATGAACTTTGGCAATAGCAACATAAGCATTTTTGAAAAAGGGAAAATTTTTAACATTGAAATAAATTAAAATGTTACTATATTATACTAGAAAGCATTTGCCTGCAGTATAGCGTTGTACAGAAATGAAACTGGACGATAAACGAGGTCAGACAACAGAAGAATAGAAACTTGTTAGGCCGGCCGATGGCGGCCTAGCGGTTTTAGGCGCTTCAGTCTGGAACCGCGCCACCGCTACGGTCGCAGGTTCGAATCCTGCCTCGGGCATGGATGTGTGTGATGTCCTTACGTTAGTTAGGTTTAAGTAGTTCTAAGTTCTAGGGGACTGATGACCTGAGAGTTTAAGTGCCATAGTGGTCAGAGCCATTTGAACCATTTTTGAAACTTTTGAAATGTGCTGTTGCAATATTCCTTTGGATATATTTCTTAAGAATTGTGGGCTTGCTGTTGAAGAAACTTGCTATTGAAGAAATAGCAGTGCATGCATGTCTGCAGCAGCATTCTATCGTACTTCTTAAAAGTACAAGCACTGCTGTTTCGTATTTATTCAATGCCAGGCCAACGACCCTTAGTAAATACGTCGTTTGTGGACGGGAAAACGCGTATAGGTAAAGTAGGAGTGCAGGTTGTGGCACACGGACGACGACATATGGAAGTTTGAGTCTGACCATGATTCGTGCACGGATAACCGAAGCGGTTAAGGCGACCACTCGCTTAAAGCTAGAAATCCGAGTTCGAATCCTTTCACTGTCGTCATTCCAATATATAGCTGACGAGGTTCACATTCGCAATTGCGAATTCATTTCCTGTACATGAGACAGTTTTGAATGGAATTGGGAAGAAAAGAAATTCATCACACAGCAAGGGATCTGTTGATAACGCAAATACTGACACAGCAGGGATTCGTCAGTTTGATAATGGACAGAAGTGTGGGTGGTCAAGGTAAGCAAAGTAGTTTCAAGTAGATCGAGCTTCCAATAGATGTGCAGAGATGATGGGCTCGCACAGAGCAGACTAGCATGGAGAACTGAGTAAAAGAAGTCTTCGATATAAGACAACAACATAGAACATGCATCCATTGATCAATGCTACGAACGGAATATAGGTGCACACCAAAAGCCGTTTTGTTGTCACTCATATAAGTGTTCTCTTAAAATTGTATCTCAAAGCTCCTGTCCGTTAATCCTGTATGAAACTTCTTACATTCAACACTTACAACTCTGTACAGATAAGGGTAAATGGACCAGGTTTTAAGAGTATTTTTTATGATTTATTTTGTATCTTAAGAGGTCGTTCCTACGAATATAGATGTTTACTTTCGTTAGCTGGAAGAACTGGGTCTAGACTAATCACTGTCATGTACATGATTTCGTAGATATTATTTAAATAACTAACCAGTTTGGGAATAGAAAGTGTTACCTAAGTTTTGTTGATGGAAATCTGTCTTGCATTTAATAAATTTGTGATCAGTCTCCCGGTTCAAAATTGTGTTTAGATATTTGTAAAATGTATATACCGTTCTTCTATTTGGTTATGGAAATGTAGCCCTTCTTCTTGCATGAAATACCGATTAACACACCATCTGGTTATGTTAATTCCTCTCTTCCTCGTTACTTTCTCGCTTTGCTATCCCTCCTCCGATTTTTTTTTTTTTTTGCGATATGTAACACATTTGCTAATGCTATTACTCGTATCTGCGTTTTATTGCAACTTCCTAGTTTTGAAGCAACCCTAAAGTCTATTGTTGCTGTAGTGTTGGTAGTACTGTCCTACTATGTTTTCTCACATCTTTTGAACCTCTGCGGACTACCTGTTAACAACCAAAAATGTTTTCCGTGCTTGTATTTAGTTCTTCCGACGGTTTTGAACCACTTTTACGATCGCTTGAGAGCTTTGGTGAATTCTTATTCTTTCCTCTAACAGAGGTCTTTTTCATCTTCTGAGTTCTTATTCGTTGTTTTACTAACTTAGATACGCGTTTCCTGTAGCGGTACGGACTTCTACTGTGAACGTTATAAAGTTGAACGCCTTTGTTCACACTTCGTGCATTGAGAAACTGCTTAATGTGTCCGGCTGTCGAGCAGCTTGCGTTCTTACGGAAGATTGTAGTGTTGTTGCCGTCTAAGAGACGTAGTCTTTACTTCCTTATTCTCATTATTTACAGTTCATAATATCAGTAGGGTAGTTTTACAGTGACCGTAGCGATCCAGTCGGGCGGTGTTATCTCTTTTAGCAATCCCCTCTTTGTCGATTGATTTGGTTTGGACCTTCTCTCATGTCTCTCAGGTCTCTGAGTGGCGGGATACAGATAGACAATGTTATTATTGTGCACAGTTTGAAGCTGAATTGCTCACGTTCTGGCAACACCTGGAAGCTGCGTTGGTCACGATCGACGCTACTGAGATGGCTGCCTGTGCGATAGCGACCTAAGGGCGTCATCATCCTCTGCAAAACATGATCTCGGCACTCTTTCCAATGCGGTTTACCTAGCGAAGAGTGCTAAAGCGACAGAGAGTGGCCTAGAACGGTGGTTTCACAAATCTCCTCGTTGCACGCCTTTACTCTACCGCCTTATCAACATACATGGGATGCCGCTTATCGCTGAAAGTACATCAGAGCCAACACTAGAGGCCCCCTATACTGGGTTTGTGCAAAGTCTTCCTGCATAAGTCCTAGGTAGCACAAAGGGTGTGAGACCTGGTCGTTAGGAGGCACAGCGTTATACTGATAAAGAAGCCCCACAGGGAAACAGCTGGCAGCTTTGGAAGGAAGCTTAAGTTTGAGTATTGGTAGCGTCCGAGAGGTGGAAGGGACTCAGTGGGTGGCTACTGAAACCACTGGTATTGCAAAACATTGAGGGGACAGATAAGAAGGGAAATTCTCCGCAGTTCCGTGAGGAAAGTGGTACTTATTCGATGTGCATCGCAAGTCTCTTAAGCGGGAATTTCTACGCACATTACTGGGTGTCGCGCAGGAATGGTCAATATTCAGGGAAATGACAGGAACGATCATTCTAGTTAACAGAGTTTCTAAAATGCATACCTTAAAACCTATGAACATTTCTTCATCTTCGAGAGTTTAAAACAACTCTGTTCTACAGCAAGGTTCTTGCGTTCCATGTTTTGAGAGGTAGTAGTGTGGACCAAGGAGAAAAATGACCAGTAAATATGGTCTCTATAGTGCATACCGTAAGAGCTGTGAGGACTTGTTCATCTTCGGTTCTACTGAAAAAAGTGCACATAACTCATACGGTATGCACTTTAGAGCCCATGATTACTCGACAAATTATTATGACTTCGGTCCATACTACTCCCTTCGGAAATATGGAAAGCAAAGAGCTTTCATTAGACGACATCTGTTTCACAGTATGGAACATGAACAAGTGCCCTTAGCCGTTAAGGTATGCACGACAGAAGCCATGTTTACTAGACTTCTTCGAATGATTATTCCTGTCATATACATGAATATTCACCACTCCTTCTGGAATACCTTTGTATGTTCTACCACTGCCTGAAGTTTTCTCAACGAAGAACTAGGTAGTACACAAGCTTTTATCGTTTCTGACAGAATTACAATTTTTAGATATTGCATTAGCTTTATCGTGTTAGTTAACCTTAAAATATTCATCTACTAGCCAGGTCAACGACAACGCCGGCAGCTAGTATCCCATTCTTTGGCTTTAGCTTGCTTTGTGAAACTACTTTAGAAGTACTGTGCTACTCTGTACGATACTCTTGCTGTACGCTGCACAGTAAGTGCATTATTGCGTGACAGGGCGCCACGTTCGCGAGTCTGTTACGGGCAGGCTTTCAGTGGCCATATTACGTTACGGCAAACGTAGTTGCACTGCCGCTATGTCGACTAGCTTTCCGAGAACTTTTACCATAGAAGCCGTAGCATTTTAATTTGAATGACATTACTTATTACAACTATGAACATTATTTACATGGATTTTGTGTTGAGCCAACAGTCATGCTTGAAAAGCATGGAAATGTTGAACCTGCCAGTATCACCCGTCTACTTCGATCCATCAAGACATCAAATTGTCAGACATAATCTAGTGACGGAAATCAATTATGTGCAAAATACACGTTACAATAAGTCTCCTAATTATTCTAACTATATCATGCTCTTGGCTAGGCCAACTAAGAATCGAACTCTAATTTTGCAACATATCCTCGATCTCGGGCTATGCTCTATAGCCGGCCGCGGTGGTCTAGCGGTTCTGGCGCTGCAGTCCGGAACCGCGGGACTGCTACGGTCGCAGGTTCGAATCCTGCCTCGGGCATCAGTGTGTGTGATGTCCTTAGGTTAGTTAGGTTCTAGGGGACTTATGACCTAAGATGTTGAGTCCCATAGTGCTCCGAGCCATTTGAACCATTTTATGCTCTATATCAAAATGTCGCCACAAATGAGATTTTGTATTCACATTTTCTTTCTTCATTAATTCAGTCTTCCCCCAGTCTAACCTAAACCTCAGGTTCCACTACAAATCAGTCTGTCACCATAACGTATGGCACAAAAAATAGTATACAAGCAAAACAAATACTGTCAATATTCTGTTCTTTATGAGGCGCTATCTGATCACATTGAAGAATACAGCGAATCCAATGGTTCAAAACTAGTGGAAGCCAATAGTCTTTGACCACAAATTTTTACTTCATTTAATGATCATCTTCTATTAGTTAGGTCATCATCTCCTTAAATTGATAAACAACGCAAATAAAAGTTGTAGAAACGTCACAGACACAAGAAACACAATAGTACTGTGACAAACACACGTGACCGGTAATGTACGGTCACCGTGAGCATACACATACTAGTAAAAGAGTGTTTTGGATTTCATAATATTCTGGTGTAACTGTAAGATATCAAAAAATGTTTTTGTTTTTTGTGGCTTGTGAATATCGTAGCTAAGAGACACCAACACCTGAACAGAAGATGGTAGGAGAGTTTTCATACTGTGAATAAGCGAGCCAAGTAACCCCAGACAATTTTACTGTTCTACCTCTACGCACGCACGCACCACATACCACAATATCGTTACACCTCACCTCATAATATCATTACGTCGTCGGTCAAAAAGCGACATCTGGTAGCGATAAATTTGCTCCCCTCCCCCCCTTTTTTAACGTCCAAAGACATTAGGCACCATTAGCTGAAACGTAAGCTCGAACTGAACAACTGAAAACCCAGAATAACCAATTTTGCAAACATCTGACATTATCAGACGTAGTGATGTATTGTGTAAAAGACAGCTGGAAGTCTGTTTTACCTTCTATAGGAACGTAAGACTTCTTGCGTCCAGTTTCTTCTATGTCATCGAAGGATTCTAAGACGAATTTTTCATGGGCCCCGAATTCCAAACATTTAGCTGTCAACTGGTGCTTCAGAAGCATTCTATGTACTAATAATCCCATCTCTCTTCTCTTGATGTTAGTAGCAACTAAGTGTGAGTGTTTTACTTTGACTTAATTTGTCCTTTCACTTTCATATCTTAAATTGCCTAACACCCATATCTTAAGGTCATCCGCAGAAGGAATGACCTTAGTGGAAACCTATCTGAATGAGGAATAATCATGTTAGTACGTGATACACAACACTCATCGGCTTTCTTTGTCAACATCAGTTGGCAAGCAGTTGCTATTATACTGGATTACACATGAGTACCTCCGGGGTTTCACGAGACGCACAGAAAAGCGACACATACCAATCGATAGGGCATATCTCCAGATTTCAATTCGCAATACGTGCTGTCTCGTAGTATCAGCAGGGGGCGGCGTCTCAGTACATGAATCAACCGCTCTGTATTGTCGTATCAAATTAGTTCACGGCTGCAGACACGAAATCCAGTAAGCTGATTTCGCACGTACGTACTGACGTTCACAGTGTCACAAACAGTGCCCATAACGAACACCTCTAATGTGAATTAAATATTTTGAGATATACTGAATTCAATAATATGTGTGACTATTCTCTGCATGTCTTGCAGTTCTTGTCCTGCCGTCTTCTGTAACCCAGGAAGTGCTAATAAATAGCAATATATAAGGCATGCAAAGTATAGAGTTAATATCGTTCCATCTCCAGCCCCACCAGCTCCCTTGATGAACCAATTGTAATAAGTCAGCTGGCAGTTTGACATATCCCATTGGATGTCACAGTAACCCAAATTGTTTGGAATGGCTAACGGTCAGATCACTTCCCACAAGCTCAAATGCATTAATGAAACAGTAGTACAGCAGACAATTAATAAAATAATTAATGGATGAACATAGGACGGGTCTTGCACGTGATAAAAGATAAAGCATGGGGATCATCGATGAAATGAAAAGCTGGTCCACACCAAGCATTTTCTATTACACACTAAGGCAACACAAGTAATGGGATAGCGATATGCACGTATACAGATGGCGGTAGTATAGCGTACACAAGGTACAAAAGGGACGTGCATTGGCTGAGCTGCCATTTGTACTCAGGTGATTGATGTGCAAATGTGATTATGATCGCACGGTGGGGATTAACAGACTTTCAAAACCGAATGGTAGTAGGACTAGACGCGCCCGCCGGGTTAGTCGTGCGGTCTAACGTGCTGCTTTCCGGGCGGGAAGGCGTGCAGGTCCCCGGCACGAATCCACCTCGCGAATTAGTGTCGACGTCCAGTGTGCCGGCCAACCTATGGATGGTTTTTAAGGCGATTTTCCATCTGCCTCGGCGAATGCGGGCTGGCTCCCCGTATTCCGCCTCAGTTACACTATGTCGGCGATTGCTGCGCAAACGCTTTCTCCACGTAAGCGTACGCCATAATTACTCTACTACGCAAATATTGGGTTTACATTCGTCTGGCGTAAGACGTTCCCGGGGAGTCCACTGGGGGCCGAACCGCACAATATCCCTGGGCTCGGTGTGGGGCGGCGGTGCGATGAGTGGACTGCTGTGGCCTGTTTTGGGATTGTGAACCACTGAGGACTGCGTCGGGGACGGAGCCTCTCCGTCGTTTCCAGGTCCCTAGTTCCATACAATACAATACAGGGCTAGACGTATGAGACATTCAGTTTCGGAAATCGTTAGGAAATTCAATATACCGAGATCCAGGGTGCCAACAGTGTGCCGAAAATACCGGATTTCAGGCATTACTTCTCACAATGGACTACGCAGTAGCCGATGGCCTTCATTTAACGACAGAGAACAGTGCCGCATCCTTAGAGTTATCAGTGCTAACAGACAGGCAACACTGCGTGAAATAACGGCATTAAACAGTGTGGCACGTACAATGAACTAATTCATTAGGACAGTGCAGCAAAATTTGGTGTTAATGGGCAGTGGCGGTAGACTACCGAAGCAAGTACCTTTGCTAAGAGCACGACATCGCCTGCAGCGCCTCTCCTGGGCTCGAGACCATGTCGATTTATCCCTAGATAACTGGAAAACCGTAGCTTGGTCAGAAGAATACCGATTTCAGTCGGTAAGAGCTGATGGTGGAGTTAGAATGTGGCACAGACCACACGAAGTCATCGACACAAGTTGTCGACAAGACACTGTGCTAGCTGGTGGTGGGTTCATAATGGTCTAGCCTATGTTTACATCGAATGGACTGAGCCCTCTGATCCAACTTAACCGATAAGTGACTGGAAATGGTTATGTTCGGCTGCTTGGAGACCATTAGCAGCCATTCATGGATTTCATGTTTCCAAGCAACGATGGAATTTTTATGGATGAGAATGCAGCATGTCGCCGGGCAACAGGTTTTCGCAATTGGTTTGAAGAACTTTCGGGACAATTCGAGCGAATGATTTTGCCAGCCAGATCACCCAGCATTAATCCAACCGAAAATGTATGTGTGCACAATCGAGAGGTCAATTCGTGCACAAAATTCTGCACCAGTAACACTTTCGTAACTGTAGACGGCTGTAGAGGTAGCATGGTTGCAGGTGTCTTCCAACGACTTGAGTCCTTGCGACGTTGAGTTGCTGCGCTACGCCGGGCAAAAGGAGGCCCTATACGGTGTTAGTAGGTATCCCGTAACTTTTATCACCTCCGTGTAATCTAACACTTAAATAATGTGGCAAAGAGTGGGCAATGTAGGTGAATGGGACAACACCGGATGAGTTGCGCAAAATAATGCGACGATGGATGCACAGTGTTTCATGATGTGCCAGAAGAACGAAAAACTACAACATGCAGATAATATCACTGATGGAGTGATGAATCAGTCTTCAGCCACTTGGCAAAAGCATATGTTTCATGAATCCTCCTTGATCATAATAGCGCACCTACAAACACTCGGTAAGTCGTATACACTGCTTGCAGTTTCTCATTATATTCTGCCTTCAGTATTTTGGAGAGTTGCGATCGCCGTGATCTGCTGCAGTCTGCAACGGTTCATCTGCTGACTGCGGGAACATCCCTGTTCGGAATCTTCAGATCAAGATGTCTCTTGAGACCGCACAGCTAAATCGTTGTTTCCCGAAACAGATTACTTGCTTCTCTCTACCAGTCTGCACAAATGCTGTGTACTATTGAAAAAGGCTCTCCAAAATGCTGGCCGATGATATTCTTGTTGGCAAAATAAATACGTCTTCACCAAGCAAAAGATTTACAACGTTAATCAATCGTCTAACCCCCACGTCCACTGTTCTTAAGCACTTCTGTGTTGCACTCCCACGTCTCAGCCAATACGCTAGTCTCCAAGTCCGAATTTGTTGAAGGCTAGTGTCCTGATTTCCCTTGTCTGTTTCTTTTCAAAACATTAACCAATGAACATCCGCCAAAATGTCGACTCAATGATTTACAAAGATAAAAGAGAAGTCCTGAAGACAATTCAGCAGCATCACTTCTGATGAAACCCAGAGTCGAGTATTTGCGGCTGACTTCTACATCCGCAGCGTTCCGGAAAGACAATCCATGGTGGAAAAACAGTTCTTTGAAATGCGTTTTTAACGGATTGAACGGCTTGTAAAAAACCCAAGTTTCTGTACTAGTGCAGGTGAACGTCGTGAAATGACACATGGCTTCTTTGAATTGAGGCCTTGACCCCACTGTGTGCGAAACTTTGTCAGGGTGTGACTCTTAGGCACGCAAGCCAAACAATAATATGGCTCTTTCGATACGCGAGCCCTCACGGGGTGGGGGGGAGCGACCAGACAGCGAGTCAGTTTCCTAGCCCCTTCTGCTTACTCTGGCTGAACTACAGAAAACAGGAAATGCAAAATTGCCGCCAGAAAAGAGAAGGGATCTTATGAAAGTAGATAGCTTAACCCTGGAAATAACTAATTTTACCTATGACGAGGTTGAATATTTAATACTTTACAAGGGCAGAACTAAGACTGTTATGAATTTTAAATCGATTTTGAATGAAATATGAGACGTGCCAGTCCAGCAATGCATATCTCAATCGAACAAGGAGCTCTCTCTAGCCTTATAACACAAGCCCTTCCTCCAACGCCCCCCCCCCCCCCCCCTCTCTGCACATCTTCACCTGTGTCGACAGAACACTATGTTCTGTTGTGGTCTTCTGCCACCTGCCGGCGAAGTCGAGCTGATGATTTTCTTTGTGGCAGAAGCTATGTATATTTGCAGTTGGGACAGAACGCACTCTTTATCAATGCGACAAGGTCGTTCTCTGACACTGGCCATTTGATACACTCAAAAGCACACTCCAGTACCCTTGGTATACTTATCAGAAAGAGTGGATCTTGAAAGACTGCCGCCAGTACAGGAGCTCAGTAAGGCAAACTGATTCCTGTGTAGCTATGATGCTGTATGGAGACAGCATTATTAGCAACACAAAGTCAATTCGAGCACAGGCTGCATTTTTGCCAGACTTCCGATGATGTCATCAAAGACTTGATGTATTGGTTCTATATTTCCTCCCTCCCCTTTTCACCGCCTTCTAGACCAACAGCCCTACATACAAAATGGCGAGAGACTCAAAAACAAGGCAGAAACTTAAAAAGGACTCCAATTCTGCTAAGTATAGTATCGAAGATGATGAGCGTGAGACCAACCCTCTGACGTCATAGGCCACTTGTGCTACGTGAAACTGGCGAGATAAATCTAAAAATTCAAGGTGTTAAATGGTCATATATATATATATATATATATATATATATATATATATATATATATATATATATATATACGTGAAGGTGAACCTAAAAACAGCCTGCATGGCTGGCATTCTAATATAGCTGACATTTAACATAGCCCTATGATGTCATAAATCAAGATGACAGACCTGAGCACAGTCTACATGGTTACCAGATCACTTGTACTAAGTACAAAATCTAACATATTTGCTTGTAAAAGCACAAACAGACATTTGTTTTTCCTGCCATGACACAGTGGTACTAGGCCAATTGTCATAGGTATAAAAACCAAGGGCTCAGTTTAAAATTGGTTAATATTCAGATAGCCAAGTTGTCCTCAGTTTAAGATGACATCTAAACAATGTTGCCACCCCATCTAAAATAATAGTTCACTGTCACAGATTGCGCTGTTAAACAATTTCACCCATTCTAGTTACTCTAAACTAAAACTATGTATCTCACATTTTCTGTTGTGCGTGTAATGCTGAGCTAGGCCAGGACTGGCTCCAAATTTCGACAGCCACGATACACCATGCCTCACAAACTCCAATCGACAGCCTGCTCTGGCACTGGAAATGCAACTGACTTTCGAACATGCATGCAGCTGACACAACCCAGCCGCACTACAGTGCCAAAGCCATATGATATCACAACACTGCCTGCCCATCTCTCACTGCATCTCGCTGACGACTTCCTGGTGCTGGTAATAGTGATGGACCGAGCGAGGTGCCGCAGTGGTTAGCACACTGGACTCGCATTCGGGACGACTACGATTCAATCCTGCGCCCAACCATCCTGATTTAGGTTTTCCGTGATTTCAATAAATCGCTGCAGGCAAATGCCGGGATGGTTCCTTTCAAAGGGCGCGGCTGACTTCCTTCCCCATCCTTCCCTAACCTGATGAGACCGATGACCTCGCTGTCTGGTCTCCTCTCCCAAAAAAACAACAAAAAACTAACAAATGGTCCTAAGCATTACGGGACTTAACTTCTGAGGTCGTCAGTCCCCTAGAACTTAGAACTACTTAAACCTAACTAACCTAAGGACATCACACACATCCATGCCCGAGACAGGATTCGAACCTGCGACCGTAGCGGTCGCGCGATTCAAGACTGAAGCGCCTAGAACCGCTCGGCCACTTCGGCCCGCAAAAAAAAAAAAAAAAAAAAAAAAAAAGAAACCTAGCACTATTGATGGTTTTCCCTACTCAATGAACAGCTAACACATAAACCTACTTAGCAATGTACAAGCATTGTATTTATGACCTACTTTCTAAGCTATTTATAGCAGATTACAATTTAAAATGAACTCAGACTGAAACCTGGTAGTCAAGGGAAGGCAGGATTCGGTTATTATTGTGGGCGGCGCCGTAATCAGTTACTCTTGGTTGCCTTTTACAGTTACACTCAATTTATTTTAAACTAGTAATCCCAGACCCAACAATAAATAAAATACCACACATTATTGGTGAAGGATTAAACAGCTGTGCAAATAATAGTATTTTCAGTGAGCAACAATTTAGCAAATCACCATTAAATACAGATTCAACAGATAATGTTTTAAAAACAAGCCACTATGATCTGGGCAGAAGGCCTTACACGCCAGGAATGGCAACGAATTAAGAACTGTTTAACACTCTCTGCAACTTTCGAATTACAGGTATTGAAATATTAAAGGTAAATCGCCACAAACATATCAGAAGGCATCAGACGCCAGGAATGGCAGTAAATAAGGTTTTAAAGGCTTACTGCGTGAATACAAATACCAAATTAGAATTTTAAGACAGGTGACCACAGTCGCGGCTGAAGTCCTTACACGCAAAGAATGGCAGTAAATTAGGAATTGATTAAGAACTCGCTGCAATTTACAACTTACAGGTATTGAAATATTAAAGGTAAGTCAACGGAAACAAAGCAGCAGACATCAGACGCCAGGAATAGCAGAAAATAAGGTTTTAAGGCTTACTGTGACAAAAACAAATACCAAATTATAATTTTAAGGCAAATGAACACAATCACGACTGAAGGCCTTACACACCAGGTACGGCAATAATATAAAAAATTAAAAACCTGCTGTAAAACAGCAAATATAATATCAAAAGTTAATTAAAAAACAAGCAACTGATCACCAGACGGATGAAATAAGATGATGGTAAACTTTGTGACACAAAGGGCCACAGATGGTGCTCCAGGAATCGACCTCTGAGAAAGTCCGGCAAAAAGCACTTTCCAGAGCGATGAGATAGGCAGCCAAGAGTCGCTTTCATTTCACAGCGTAGTAACTCAGACTTGTGGCAGTCTAACGAATGACTAATGATAATCTTGCTGAAGCTACCTAACGTCCGGTAAACCAAATGCAACGATGGAGCAATACGCCAAAGCCGGAACCGGCGGTCTGCACTACGTCCCCAGAATACTGAGAAAGGAACTACTACCACCAGAGTAGAAAGTACGCCACTCGCTGCTCTATTCCTCGGCGACACTACGAGCAGCAAGACGAACCCAAGTCACTAGAGACTCGCGAGATATCACAATAGTGGAGGTTTCTCTACTTGGATTGAAATTCACTCATCTTAAGGCTTGCTGGATCCGGTCTGCGCCGAGGTCGTGCACCCTCGTGACCACAGCCCTTCCATCTGGCAGTCCATGCGTGCAGCCGGCAGTCCCGGAGCGTTCTGGCACTGCGCGGACCTGGCTCCTCCTGAGTCCCCAATCGAACTGGCTCTCTCACACGACCCGGGAAAACAACGACGTCGCCGCAAAGATAGGGCGGCAGTTACTACATTTCGATAACCGCCGCTGCTGCCACTAGTGGACAGGAAAGGCTTGCGAAACCGAGTGGCGCCAGTCAACATGAGAAGAAGACAAACAACCGCAACCATGCCAACTAAACGATACCGTCTGGCCTGAAACAGAGGGCGGAAAGCTACAAACAGGACCAACGCGAGCCGCAGCACGCCTCAGTGACATTATTCTATTTATAGCTAACATTGAGGTGTATAAACGTGTTTTCCACCTGTAGGCTGGTTCTGCGAGCATGTGATTCTGTCAGGACTGTGTTTGGAATCTTGCATTCATGTCACATTGTTCACTGCTAGTTTGGCTTAGGGATCTGAGTCAGGCAGCACTGGGTAGCAGTCAGTATGTAGCTGCAGATTTGCACTATCATTGTGACTGCAGATGGATGGGGCACTGAAATGAGGGTAGGAAGCAACAGAATCTGGTGTGTCAGTGTCAGATGCACTTTCAGTACCAGAGCAGGTCATCAAGCAGAATTGGTATGGCGTAGTTGACTGACAGCACGCTACCCCATTGCTGGCATGGCCCAGCGCAGCAGCTGCAACACTGTTGCATGGATATCATGAGTTTTACAAATGTTCCCATTTTATCGTATTACATACATGCCATAAAAGTTTCAACAACACAGATGAGTTACAGCCGGCCGCGGTGGCCGTGCGGTTCTAGGAGCTGCAGTCTGGAACCGCGGGACTGCTACGGTCGCAAGTTCGAATCCTGCCTCGGGCATGGATGTGTGTGATGTCCTTAGATTAGTTAGGTTTAAGTAGTTCTAAGTTCTAGGGGACTGATGACCTAAGATGTTGAGTCCCATAGTGCTCAGAGCCATTTGAACCATTTTTTTGATGAGTTACATAGTTTTAAACTAGGGTGGGGGGAAATGTTTAATCATGCAAGGAGAGTCAGTGAAGTTTCACATCAGAGGGGTGGGTTGGGGGGAAATTATTTAGATATCATTTAAACCTTACGACAACAGGTCTGTTTTAATATTCCACCATTTAAACAGAGCTCTCAGATTTTGTACTTATGGCAAGAGACGCAGTACCACTGTGACGTCAGGGGAAAAGACAACCTTGCAGGTTGAACTTCCGAACATTCATGGAGCTGACATAGCCTGGGATTCTGTAATTATCACAAGTGCTTAGTCAACCAAGCAGGCTGTGCCTACATCACCACTTCCGCCATCCTGGATTTTATACGTAAGACAGGTTACCTGGCATCCATGCAGACTGAACTTGTGTAGCCATATCCACCATCCTGGCTTCTGTGCTTAGCACAACCATGCAGAATGTAATTCTATCCCCAGTTCCACCATCTTGGATTTTATACACAGCACAAGTGACGTGCCAACCATGTGGGATGTGCTCAGTCTATCATATTGGATCGCCATCTTGAATTATGAAACTAGGCCTGTGTGAAGGTCAGTCATCTAGGATTGCAAGCTATAGAGGTGCTCAAACCTGTCATCTTAGACCTTTTGAATAGGCTCCCAATCGGATCTTTTGGATTTTCCCGCCAATTTACACTTAGCGTAAGTGGCCTACGACTTCAAACCCTGTGCTAAGGTCACGTAACTTGTATTGTGTTTTAGCAAAATCGGGATATTTTGATTTCCCGGCTCCTTTTGTATTTCCCGTCATAGAGTAACTGGCCAATGACTGCTGTGGCATCTGATTGGGAGGTAAGCTGGAGGGAAAAGGGGGGGGGGGAGAGGGAAATCTGGTGACATTTTAGGCTGTACTCTAATCGGTTTAGCCCTTTTACTGGCATTCAGCAATGGGGAAGGTTATGTCACCAGCGCGACCTTTATTGCGCTGATACTTCCAGTCCTGAGGCTACAAAACAGCTACGCAGATAACCTGTTCCTTGTTTCAATGAAAAATACCGTTCTGAAATGAGATATAGGCAGGTTGGTCAGCGGAAGTTCAAGTACAGACTATCATTTGAAAACCTCTCAACCTGTCGTGTCACGAGAGCAATCTGCCGTCGTATTATAAAGGAAAGAAGCAATTCCTGAACTCCTAAAATCGCTCTGTTAGTCCGTAGAATGTATGGAACGATTTAGAACAATGGTGTGAGGCTCCCATTTACTGCCGTAATATAAACTGGCGTACTTTAGGCCAGTAAATCTTATATTATCCAGACTAAGGCGCGGAATATTTAGCTCGTACAACCGGTACCACTTTCCACTAATTGCTGAGGATTCGTCGAAAGGAGGCGGTGTTGACCTCTATAAATGATGGAGTTTCTCCATTTTTCTTGTTCGAGCGCTTTTTTTTATAGGGCGATGGGGACGGATGTATGGTTAGTTATAGCAGGTTATGACGGCTTTTGTTAGAACATGATAATGGGCGCCCGCATAATCTTTTACAAATGGGGGAAAAATTCAAATTTTCCATTTTTCATTTAACTGATTCGGTGAATTTGATAACGTGCTGTGTCCCAAGAGATAAATATCGATGGTTTCCTATGTTACTAATCTATGTCGCTAATACGAATATGGATACCACCTATTTGATTCAATGATCTGGAAATACGTCGTCATTTGATTAAATTCGGCTTATCCAACGCGTTATGAAATAAAGTAAAAAATACTCGTAAAAACGATTTATTCATACTCCCATAATGTTAGGTTGAAACCGAAAAACGTCAGAATGGTTGCGCAACTCCTCTTTGATATCAACAAAAATGTGTCTTTTATACCGTCCTACATGGAAAAACGGGGAATACACTTAAAAAAAAGGGTCATTAGACTTTGGTCCTACGAGTAGTACCCCTTTTAATGTTCACATTCATGGATTTATTGCTTTACATTCACGATTTTTTATTCTTGACTGGTAGCAGAAGTTGAATTGCGTAGCCCAGGGCCAAATACGATTGGACCAATGTGGGAAACCAACCACAGCCTTATTCGATTGGCGGGCAGAATCAACTCTTAGCAGCGTAGGATGGCACGAAAGTAAACGTCTTCTCTCCAGTTCGTCGCATTACTGTGCAGTCAGGCCGCCTGTAATACAGGATTAATGTAACGCTGAGTTACATCGATACACTTTGAGAAAACCCCAGTCCTGGAGGATACATTGGTCGATCTTCAAATTTCACAATTTTTTCCTATCTTCTAACGCAGAAAATGGTATTTTATTTTTTAGAATGACGTGCTTGACATTAAGTAAGTGTAGAGATGTGCACCTACAAGATACCGTCTCTGTATCCTTCAAGCCATCACGAGATTTCTTTTTTGTACAGACAAATGGTTACTGTCGTTGTATTTCCCTTGTTCATCAAGGAGAGGACGCGTCCTTGTTGGAACTGAAGACGGAAGACTGACATATATAGTGCTGTCCTGTTTTTGTGTTGGGAATCGCCGATGGAATCCGTGCACCAAAGCATTCGTCTGACTTCCTTCTAAAGCTAGGCAAGGGCTCAGCGAGGAAGCTGCAGGAAAAGACCGAGAAGACTATTTAGGCACCGTTCTGTAAAGGTTCGTATCCATCTCGACTGCAGACCAGCGCCGAAACCGCAGCCGCACCAACGAATCGGTATAATTTCCCGTGAGCACAGTGAAGACTTAGGAAACTCATTATGTACTTGCCTACTGATCCTCAGTGCTGCAGTATTTCTCGTCGTGGTCGTCAGCTTCAAGCCTGCAGTTTAGTGGAGTCGCAGGCAGTGATTGCAGACATCCGAGAGAATTCTGCAACGAATAGTCTACCCTAATTCCAGGAGGAGGCCAGTGTCCTATTGCTCACCCTTTCGGATGCCTATAAGCATAATGCGACATCTGAGTGAAAGCGCCAGAAGTACTGGCCTCGACGTGTTCTTACCTGTTGGAAAGGTCATTTTAATCCCGTATGCAAAGAACTGCACACTCCCGATTACTTACCGCACTGTTGCTCTTGTGGTGTCACCGCCAGACACCACACTTGCTAGGTGGTAGCCTTTAAATCGACCGCGGTGCGTTAGTATACGTCGGACCCGCGTGTCGCCACTATCAGTGATTGCAGACCGAGCGCCGCCACACGGCAGGTCTAGTCTAGAGAGACTCCCTAGCACTCACCCAGTTGTACAGTCGACTTTGCTAGCGATGGTTCACTGTCTACATACGCTCTCATTTGCAGAGACGACAGTTTAGCATAGCCTTCAGCTACGTCATTTGCTACGACGTAGCAAGGAGCGATATTCAGTTACTATAATTACTATCTTAAGGAATGTATTCTGAACAGATAATATTGTACCGTCGAGAGCGACGTTCATCATTAATGGATCAAAGTTAAGTATCAAACTAATTAGTCCGCTTTCTGAATTCTCATTCCTTGTCATGTTCCAGACCTCACGTCAGTATAGTTCTTCCCTCCTCATACCAGTCTGCGTGAGCTAAAACGCGTGCGTTCCGGCCTCCACTCGTAACACGGTGTTGGCTCTTCTGCTAATACAAAAGCTCTCACAAGCTGCTGTTTGTCTGGATGTTAGAATCCATACAACTCCTCAGTCACTTTCGAAGTGAACACAGAAGTATCACTCTACCACTGATAACCAAGCTACTAGCTCTGTCTATACAACAGGCTGTATTCCGCAGACTACCTAATAAGTATTGAAGGCTAATATACTCCAACAACATCAACTGGGCTTTTGACGGCGTCTAGTTTTGTTGCGGTCCTTATTATCGCCCAAGTTGTTTTAGATAGTACATAGCACCCTATCAGTTTTACGTAAGAGAATGGTGTCCATAACGGCGGTAGCTTGAGTGTGACGCTCTTTTTCTCATCTGTTAATTCCACTGCGTGCGTTGTAGTGAGGTGCGTAAGCTGATTCTTATACTTCACAATAGAACATAACTTCTCTCAGGGCGTACAATTAACATACCTACGTTGCAACTTCTTATTCAGCGTCGAACTTAAACTATGTTTACCTTTATATTACAGTTACAGTATTAAACAGAACATCTTTAGAAGCTACAGTAGTAACTATGCCCACAATTCCTTCTGCTCATAAAGCATCGATTCAGGCTCTCCTGAGTAAGGAAGGATTATCTTATTGGTTTCACCGGATATAGGATCTTATGGATGTGTGAATATTCGGCACTTCCATATTATATTTCGTTTTTAGTCTTCTCGAAGGCGTCAAGCTGTATAAACTTCCTGACAGTCTTAGCGGTTGTTCTTTCACTATAGGCTTAAATAACTGTAAATGTAATGATTTTGGTAAGAAACAGTTATGCTGTGGAACTATCCTCGTTTGTAAGCGTGAATTAATGTGCTAATTCAGTGGTCCACATGACTAGGCTTTCTTCTTAATCTTAGATCGGAAAACTCACGTTACGTGCTTCTTACTGCTAAAAACTTCGTTTTATCAATACGGCTTTCAGGGGCCCCGCTGCTCCACCGAAAGGAAGTTTTTAATTTATTTTCGCACCATAACGACACTTCGTGACTCAGCATTAAAAATGAAAAACTTTTCCCAGGCGGGCGACACGAAGCGGCGGCGGCCGTGTATCGGCGGACGCAATTTAGCGGTCTACGCCCTGCTCTCCCCTTCTCTTGAGGCAGCCGGCTGCTTATCTGGCGGCGTCTCGGCGGCTCAGCGGAGCGCCCTCCTCAGGTTATCTCGGGGAATCCCTCCCAGCGCAGCAGCATCGCGCCGCCGATACAATCTGCGGCACGTCCTCCCCTGCGTGCTGCACAATGCGGACACGCCGCCAATTAAGGTTTGCTGAGCGATCGGATTTAGCTAGCTACGCCGTCTCTGCTCTCGCGCGCCGCCGAGATTGTTCCCGGCTGTTGGCGAACACGTAGTTCGTTTTATTGGAACTAAGGAGAGAGATATGCGGGAACACCACTGCGGTAATCGCTTCTTACGACGATATTTTCGTTATTGCGACTATTTTGATTTGAAAGAAACAGGAGGCAGAACTTGTGTGGACCAGAGCTCGTGTTTGTTCTATCATCATTTGGAGATGCATCCTGGATATTATTAATTCTTATTCAGATATTTCGGCTGATACTCTTACAAACATTGTCCTTTTAACTCACTAGACACAATACTAAGGAGTAATTGCGCATGCGTCAGAGATAACACTATTGATAACAAGAGGTTCAGCCATAGATAAAACTTAATGCGTCTGACGAGACGAACATGACAAGTGCCATCACACGATTTCCGATTTCCCAGGAGCTTCGCTCAGTGAGAGAGGAGGCAAAATATGCGAACGTGTGTCTCGCGTTATCCGTAGATACTCGACCGTTTCTTAGAAAACAGCCGTCAAGATTTACGAGGTAATTTAGATTCCATTTAGTGCGCAATAAGCTCTCCTCTACTGGTGCCATAGTGATTAGTGTGGTGGTCCTCAGTTCTGAAACCAGTGTTCGAAACCATATTATTGTTTTTGTTTATTTTATTTTAATTTTTTCGTTTGTCTACCCACGTCCGTTGAAAGTTACTACACAAACGTTTTTTATCAAGTTATGTGATACAGGGATATTACGTTGACTGTGAGATTACTACAGGCTTTCGCAATAAGTGTCACACATTTGTTGCACAATGTATGACTATATAGCATTTTCAGGGGTACCAGTCTTTTTAAATCGTCATTTTCTTATATTTCGTTCTTATATCAGTTCTTAATTCTCATGTTTCATCCTTATGTTTATTGGTCCAGAAAGAACTCGTCCGTTCCCTTTGATGATACCGAACATAGAAACATTCGAAACATAGGAATTCCGAACACGACAAGCTTCAGGCGATGTCAGGTTCGCCACAAATTTTCTTCGTATGAACCTCCCTCGGCACAGAAATGTCGTTAACATCACTGAAAATTTCACGCAATTTCGGGGCAAACAACGTATAAGGGATCACTTTTCCGAAAAGTGACAGTTACAACTTATAATAAATCAAGATACAATACAGAAATTTTAGCCAAAACGATTTCAAGTAATTTGTACATAAAATAATTTTTTATTTTCAATTCATTCATCAGACATACAATTAGTAGACGAGTAAGTACAACGTTGTTTCGGGTATACATTAGAAAACATTAATTTAGTAATCATCTACGGACATGTGTAGATAACTGAAAAATAAAAATAATTATCAGGTTTCGAACACGGGGCACAAAACTGTAAATCAGCGACGCTATTCACTGTGCCATCATAGGAGCAGAGAGTGTTAACCGCCAAAAGGGCGTCATTTTCTCAGAGAAGGTCGAATACCTTAAGGATAAGCAGAGACAAGTGTTCGGTTACTTCGACTCGTATTCCACTGAGCGAAGTTTCTGAGAAATCGGTTTGTGGCACGTCTCGTGTTCGCCACGTAAGATAAAACAAATCAAGCGCAGTGTCAGAAAATTCAGTGCTTGCAAAAATGAGGTTGGTTGTACTGAATGGCGTTTGTTGGAATACCAGGCAGTTATGACTTAGAATAATACTTTCCTTCAGAGTGCAGACGTGAAATGGAGTGTTTACGTGATTTGTCGAACTACAATCGTCGTCTTGGTTGCGCAGGACGGTGTTAATAGTATTCCACAGTTCCGTAGACCACTGAATCCCACTGGGTTCAAATGGCTCTGAGCACTATGGGACTTAACATCTGAGGTCATAAGTCCCCTAGAACTTAGAACTACTTAAATCTAACTAACCTAAGGACATCACACACATCCATGCACGAGGCAGGATTCGAACCTGCGACCGTAGCAGTCGTGCGGTTCCGGACGGAGCGCCTAGAACCACTGCGGCCGGCCAATCCCATTGGGATGAGGCAGCGGCCAGTATCCTAAATTTCCCGTAATCCACGGAATGGCCAAAGGAAATCCTACGATTAACCACTGCAGATTTATTGAAAAGGCATAAGAAGGTGGACGTAGCGATGGAGTTCAGTGCAACGTTCTTGTACAGTGTATGCTGTTTATCCTATGTAGCTTTTACCGCACAATAAATCTCATACACGTATACCCGCCTTTCGTAATAGCCTATCGTCTTTAACAGATTCTAGATGAGCTGCTGTCTTGGCTGGTGGAAGGAAGACCACATCCAGTGTATGCTTTATCATAATTGTTGCAATTTTTGAAGAAGTATTAGCCGCAGAATTTACATCTCCATCTGGTTCCTGATTTGATTGGTCTGAGTCTGGGTCTAAGTTTTGGAACACAGTGCTACAAGCTTAGAGAGAGAAGTAGCGACACTTTCTGCAGGATCTTCCCCTTGTTTCACAAGGCGATGCTCGGGCTCATACAGCGCAAGTGTAGCGTCCCTGCAACAAATAAAGCCTATGTTCATCTGTGAAAATAGACTCGATAAGCAACCTGAGCTATCAGAAATCAGAATCTAACCTACATAACACTATGTGCTTGTTGTATGAGTGTCAGTTTCACTGACATCTAAGCCCTCAACAGATCGTTACATGAAAAAACTAACATTTGTATAAGTGATCGGACTACGTATTTGAATAAGAATTTACAAGTGATACAGAATCTGACTTGTGCAACGCAATTTACTGGATTCGAGTACATGACATGTTGTGGTGTGTCAGTGTCACTGTTTTGGTCCTAAGTTTTGCACTCACCTCTTTAGATGACCGTCTTTTTATAAAGTGGTTCGCAGAAATTCGCAGCAGCATGCAGCAGCAGTGGCTAAACCTTATTGTTACTAAGAATGTATTTAACGAAAGGAGTTTGCTTGGGTCCTGTTAACTACTACGTAACTTGTAAGAAAGGATTTTATAAATTAAGTATATTTAAAAACTTAAGAAATCATCATGACCAATAATAGTTTGACAAGTATTAATAATGGCGAAATATCTGACAATGACCTTATAAGTATCAATAATGGCTGAGTGCCAGATTAACAAATTATTTCAATTTCAAAGTTACATTAACTAACATTCAATAACCACAGCATATTTATTAATTAGATTCGAAGAAAAATTATTATTATTTAGAGGATATGGAGGCTTCTTTAACTGACAAGCAAAACATGGGACTGTTGCAAACTCGGACTAACAATCTCGAGCTTAACCCTGCAATTGCGCTTTACTATATGCTTGCCAATTTTACCTTAAATTTCATCTTCAAGCGTAGTTAAGCCATTTAAATCTCTCCTGGCCATATAAATGACATCAATCCTTGAGTGTGGTAAGGTCTGCCACACAGACGCGACATGTCTTCTGTCTCCAAGCTCTCGACCAACACTACTGACATTTTACTCTCGCAGACAGACCTCGTCTCACAACAATGCTTACAAACGCGCTCCCATGTTTCGCCCTCAGATTGTTACCATGAGTGCTTATTTATTTTACACAATGCAAAGAATAGCCTTAAGCTGGCTATATTGTTTTCGATACTCAATGTAATATTCAATCAATGTATTGGAGAGTTCTGACACACTCTTTACACACTTTGTGGCTGATTCGTTCGATCGATATACTGTAGCTGGAAAGTGCTGCACAACCCACCACTGTCCTGACTTAAGCCCTTGTGACTTCAACTTGATTCCTAAATTGAAAAAAAAAGCACTTCATGGCATTCGCTTCAGAACTGATACAGAGATCTATCGGATATCAGACCGCTCTACTCGCACTATCAATGCAACTGATGCTGCTAAGAGTATCCTAGTACACCCACGTCACTGGCAGTGTGTTAAACACAAGGCTGGTGACTAATCTGAAGACAGTGTATCTTTGAAAGATGTCTATTTTTTTTAAGTTGTAAATAAATTGTTACCATTATTAGAGTTACAAACCTGGTACTACAGTTTTAAGTACAGTCATATTTTGGGAAGGGTGGTTACAGCTAGATGCTTGCGAGCATAGATCTTCATGGGTGCGCTTACGGTAGGGCAATTACCTAAATACCAATCTTCCTTAGGCATAACTAAAACTTCCAGAAACTGTAAACAACCTTTAATTTTCAGTCCCATTGTAAATTTGGTATTTTCGTCGACAGAGCTAAGATGCTGAAGATACTCTGTCGATTTGTCCTAGCAATGGGGCCAAAATATGAAATGTCGTCGACATATCTCCAGAACACTGTCGGTTTTGAAACTGGAGAGATGATTGCTTTTTCTTCAAAATCGTCCATAAATATATTACCTACCTTGGGTACAAGTTCTGCAAGCAGTCTCCCCCTTCCTGCAATGCCCGAAGGCTTTCGACACACTATCCTACGGTGGACTGATAACCACCAACGTTGCGACAGTAAGGGGAAGCTTCACAGGAAGTGAGCAGGGGCACAATTTTTTTTAATAATAGAACCCAGTACGTCGTACTCGCCACTGAATGTTCAACAGAAAGTGATATGCGCTGCTTCCAAGGGACCGCGTAATGAGAGAGGTACCGTTCAAAGTATGCTTTCACAACTCTAATTCACGGAGCAGTAAATCTTGCTTTCCCAATTTTCTCACGTGGTTGGAAGCTTTGCTGTCGTTGAACAACTGAATGCTGTATTCTATATGAGATGAAATTTACAACATACTAATCTTAATATACACACATCAAAAAAAGTTTTGCATTACTCCGGTTCCCAGAACTCCTGAAGTAGACTGTGGATATTGTATCATAGACACAGTCCCTTTGACTGTGCAGAGATGTCACTAAACTCGCGCAAGGATGTAAACAAGCACGCATGTGCAGCGCCTATTAGATGGAGGGGGTCTGACAGCCGATGACTTCCAGCCATTCCACCAGGAAGCAGGTACATGGCTCGTGTTGTCTGTAGTTCAACCATGCCAAGACGGTCAGTACCGCGGTTAGATCGCGTCCATATTGTTACTTTGTGGCAGGAAGGGCTCCCAATAAGAGAAGTGTCCAGGTGTCTCGAAGTGTACTACAGTGATGTTGTTCGGACATGGAGGAGACACAGAGAGACAGGAACTGCAGATGAAATGCCTCGCTCAGGCCGCCCAAGGACTACTACTGCAGTGGATGACCACTACCTTCGGATTGTGGCTCGGCTGTCTATTCAGATGCCAGTCGCGTAAGAGTGGCGCTTGTAGCGCCAATATGGAGATATAAATGAGATTTGCCTCGAATACACGCTGTACCAGTTGTGAGTGTTAGTTACCTTTGAGATTGGACTTGGTAAGCTGATGTTAGCCAAGAATTCGGTTGAGGTCACAAATGCGACATCAACATCTCACGGAGTTTGAACGAGGTCATGTAACAGGGCTACGAGAAGCTGGGTGTTCTTTCTGCGATATTGGAGAAGAACTTGGCAGGCAGCGGTGATCACGAGAATGCACGGTCGGAGGCCGACTATGTGGCACTACAGAGAAGAAATACCGTGTGTTCCGCGTATGATTCTGCATCTGCAGCAGCAATTTGGGAAGCAGTTGGCATCATAATGACACGAGGAACTGTTACAAATCGGTTACTTCAAGGACAGTTCCAAGCCGGTCCTCCTGTATCGTGAATTCCATTGACCCTTGTGACTTCAGTGATGTCAACCGAGAGCTCATTCGAGGACAAAAAATGGTTCAAATGGCTCTGAGCACTATGGGACTTAACATCTATGGTCATCAGTCCCCTAGAACTTAGAACTACTTAAACCTAACTAACCTAAGGACATCACACACATCCATGCCCGAGGCAGGATTCGAATCTGCGACCGTAGCAGTCGCGCGGTTCCAGACTGAGCGCCTTAACCGCTAGACCACCGCGGCCGGCCATTCGAGGACAGATTGGACGTCTGTCTTGTTTTCTGATGGCAGCTAAATCTGCCTCGGTGCCACTGAAGGCCGTGTATTGGTTAGGAGGAAACCAGTTGAGGGGCTGAAACCAACTTGTCTATATGCTAGACACTCTTGACATGAATCTGGAATTGTGGTCTGAGAGTTCGTATGACAGCAGAAGCACTCTCGTGGTTATCCCACGCACCCTGACTGCAAATCTGTATGTCATTCTGGTGATTCGACCTGTTGTTCTGCCATTCATAAACATGATTCTGGGAGGTGTTTTGCAACAGGGCTCGCCCGCGTACCTCTGTTTTAACCCAGCATGCTCTACAGAGCGTCAACATTTCGCCTTGGCCTGCTCGATGATCACATCTGTCTCTTGTCGAGTGCTTATTGGACATAATCGACAACGTCTTCCGCGAACAGCATTAACCGTCCGTCTATTGACCGCCGAAGTAGAACAGGCATGGAATCCATCCCACAAACTGACATTCGGCACCTGTAAAACACAATGCATGCACGTTTGCATTATTGAGATATTTTAGCACGTCTTTTTTTAATTTCAAAACGGTACTTACTTAAAAAATACGCCTCGTATAATGTATCCGAAGCGGAGTGCAGCATACAGTGAAAGCTACTTAGCCTGCTATAAAAATGTGTAACCTACTTTTTGAAGCCCTCTCGTAAAAATAGCCAATTGTGAAGGTACTCGGTGCCCTTTTAAGTCTCATTTGCGTCCTACTATCATGAGCTGGGTTCTCATATTCCGGTGAAATTATTACAATTTTGTACATTTCTTGTTTTGGACCGAGAAATGTCTTCGACCATTACATAGTTCGCTTCTTCCGACCGGGAGCATATAAATGATTTGTCTTACCAACACCTAGTCAATGACGTGTGATATCAACTAGATGGAGTAGTAACTGAAGAAATGGGAAAAGATTCACAGAGTAGATGTTTCGCGGAGTTCACCAACATCTCGGTAACAGCGTCTCGCCGAGAGAGTGGTTTCGATCGGCTGTGGGGCTACTATCGAACGAAAAGCTGCGAGATGCATATCGTGCTCAGATGTCGGCCCGACTCGGCGGGGAAAAGCGGAAGCGAAGCCGAGCGAGTGCCGGCGTCCTCAGGAGGGCCCTCCAAGGAAAGCAAGGTCTCGCCTATCTGAGATCTGCCGGGGCGGCCATTGTGTTCTTCGCGAGCCAATCAGGAAGCTGCGATCGAGGGCCCGCCCGCGCGCGCCGTATTGTCTTCGACAGCCCACTCGAGACGCATTCACAGGGCCAGCGCCGCCACAACCCTGCACTTCTTTCACATGGGAACCATGTGGTCGGCCTGGCCGTGGGATCAGAGGCTACATGGCCGCACTCTCCAACACCTTCGAGATACTGCACTGCCACGACTGGTCCCGAGAACACTATTACAGGTTCTGCGTGTGCTCGCTTGTGCACGACTGCGTCTGCTAAACAGAGATGCAGACATCGATAATAGCTGTAGTGGATTTAATTTTGAGAAAACCTTCCTACACTTGCGACTTAATAGACAAATCCATTTTAATCCTATTACATCCTCCATTGTTTTGTAACGTGAATGTTACATGATAACGTACTTTACACAGAAATGAACTATTCAACAGCTACATCACGGTAACTTGAGTATGTACATATTCAGAATTTTCTTGGATGTCGGTCTAAAGTTCATAAGGCTACAATTTTCATTATTTCATTTTATCTTAAAAATTTGTTGTTATTAAGCAAAGCTGGCCGGAGTGGGCGAGCGGTTCTAGGCGCTACAGTCTCGGGCATGGATGTGTGTGATGTCCTTAGGTTAGTTAGGTTTAAGTAGTTGTAAGTTCTAGGGGACTGATGACCTCAGATGTTAAGTCCCATAGTGCTCAGAACCATTTGAACCATTTTTTTCTGAGGTGACAAAAGTCATGGGATACCGATATGCACATGCAAATTAGGCAGCATTATCGCGTACAAAGAGGAAACAGTACAGTGGGTTGGCGGAGCTTTCATCTGTACTCAAGTGACTCATGTGAAAAGGTTTTCGACCTGATTATGACCACACGACGAGAATTAACAGACTTTGAACGTGGAATGGTAGTTGCAGCTAGACGCATGAGACATTTCATTTCGGAATTCGTCAGGGCATTCAATATTCCGATGTAGACAGTTTCAAGGGTGTGGAGAGAATACCAAATTGCAGGTATTATCTGTCACCTTCACTTAATGATTGAGGACAAGAGCGTTTGTGTAGAGTCGTCAGTGCTAACAGACAAGCAACACTGCGTGATATAACCGCAGAAATCAATGTGGGACGTGCGACAAACGTATCCGTTAGGACCGTGCGGCGAAATTTGGCATTAATGGGCTATGGCAACAGACAACCGACGCGAGTGCCTTCGCTAAGAACACGACATCACCTGCAGCCCCTCTCCTGGGCTCATGGCCGTATCTGTTGGACCCTAGACGACTGGAAAACTGCCGGTTGCGGTGGCCGAGCGGTTCTAGGCGCTTCAGTCCGGAACCGAACAACTTCTACGGTCGCAGGTACGAATCCTGCCTGGGGCATGGATGTGTGTGATGTTCTTAGGTTAGTTAGGTTTAAGTAGTTCTAAGTTCTAGGGGACTGATGACCTCAGAAGTTAAGTCCCATAGTGCTCAGAGCCATTTGAACCATATTAAACAAACAGTCAAATGCAGAACAGCTGCTAGCACTCAACTTAAGCAATTATTTGTTCATCTTGGTAGTTTGCAAAAGTAATGCACAACTTTGGTCATCTACATGTACATGATTAGTTTGAAATTTACAATTAAGTGCCTGGCAAAGGGTTTATCTAATCACCTTTAAGCTAGTTCCAATCTCAGAAAGCGCGCGGGAAAGACGAGCACTTAAATTCTTCCGTGTGAACTTTGATTTTTCTTTTATTACAATGACGAACTTTTCTCCCAATATAGATGGACACCAGAAAAATATTTTCATACTATGAGGAGAATCCTGGTCACTGATATTTCAAGAGAAGGTTCTGCCGTAGCGAAAAAGTATTTGTTTTAGTGACTGCCACTCGAATTCGTGCATCATATCCCGTTACACTCTCTGTCCTATTTCGCGACAATACAAAACGAGCTTCCATTTTGAACTTGGTCAGCCCCACCTGATGCGGATCCCACACCGCACAGCAGTACCCCAGAAGGGGGCGGACAAACATGGTGTAAGCAGTCTGTTTAGTAGACCTGTCACATTTTCTAAGTGCTCTGCCAATGAATCGCAGTCTTTGGTTTCCTTTCCCCAGAACATTATCTGTGTCATCACTCTAACTTAAGTAATTTGCAGTTGTAGTCGCTAAGTATTTAGTTGAGTTTACAGCCTTTAGATCTGTGTGATGTATCGTGTAACAGAAATTAAGCGGATTCTGTGAGTAATCAGTTGGATGACTTCACACTTTTCATGAATTAGAGTTAATTGCCACTTTTTGCATCATACAGATATCTTGTCTAAATAATTTTGCAGTCCGTTTTGATCATCTTATGATTCGCCAGCTTCAGTCGGCAATCTCAGGAGAGAACGAAAATTCCAATCATTTTTAACTCGTCGTCATGTGCGTGCCGCAACAGTTCAGCACGCCGCACACGACCAGTTTCCAAAATTCATAGAAGCATTTTCTGCGATTACCGTCTTGATGTGCCTTTTCGCTGTTCAACTGATGAACAACAAATTTTTCCTTCCCTTCTGCTACCAACAAAAAGCTAACATTTTACATGAGACAATGTATTTGCATGACCTAAGAAATCGTATAGAACTTTCGTCCAGTTAGTGATGGCTGTTCCACAAAAAGACCCAAATGTTGAGATCCATCCACAGTGTCTGGATTAAGAAGAATGCAACATTTACAAAATTCTACTGATATCTTTCCGGAATACGCTAAACGGGAGTACATCGGAACCACAACATGTCATTGGAATACACAGACTGCAAGTAGCACTCTTGGGGACTTCAGCAATTGTTAATTACGGAAGTTTCAGATGGCTCTGAGCACTATGGGACTTAACATTTGAGGCCATCAGTCCCATAGACTTAGAACTACTTAAACCCAACTAACCTACGGACATCACACACATCCTTGCTCGAGACAGGATTCGAACCTGCGACCGTAGCAGCAGCGCGGTTCCGGACAGAAGCACCTAGATCCGCTCGGCCATAACTGCCGGCACGGAAGTTTCAATATGAACTTCGTTAAAATATCATAGGATTCCCATTTACACTTTTTTCAATGTTGCTTGCGAATATTGTGCCTTATTTGGCGATGAGAATCAGTTAAAGTCTAATGATGGTCCTGTAAGCCAAAAATTATGTCGCGAAATAAATTAATTATCGCCCAAGGCTGTAAGGGCCCCACAATAGTGTTTGTAGGGAGATTACGATTGTGATACTTCTACAGTGGCACTAATGGAACGATGGATTCCCAGCATGGATATCTCAGTAAACATAACTACATTAGTTTGGTAACATGGGTATAGAGTTCTGGTATGTAGTAGCATGCAGTAAGAAAGTGAGAGGCTAGTGAAACAGTCTCACCTACTGGTCTGTGTTGCGTGCAGCACAAGTATCGATTACGCGTATCATGCACAACAGACGGAAGCTATAAACAGCTACAAGAAACAGGTGGAAATATTTTATGAGACTGCCTGTCGGAGGTGTGGTAAACATTCAGAATTTCTTCCTTTGTAGGGACTTTATGACGAAGTTCAAATGCAAATAATACACAGACTATCCTGTATAGGTTACACGGCACTGGATTCTTCCTACATTACAGTGATGCTATAAGAATCTAGAGAACTGCAAATGCTATCATCGTCTGATTAAACTTGAAAGGCACAGTGAAAGGGAACCATCAGGTCCATTTCATATGTTGCGTCACTTACAAGGGAACGTTCCCAAGCGTAAATAAACGATACTGATGAAACTTAGCGAATACATGGAGGGGTCAAAATAATGCAATACTTACTTTTTTTTATTTTGTCCAGTCTCGCATTTAAGAGGTAATACACACCCCGAAAGATAATTTGGCATATTAGGTTTAGAAGGAATGTCTTCGAAACCATGATACGTGGATAATGTGTTTCATACAAAAGTGGAAATGTAATTGACGCTCTTGAATCAACTTTTATAATTATTTGAAAATTTGCAGAACACCCCACCACCATCAGTCAATTTTGAAAACTGTAAACATTTGTTACAATATAAATGAAATAATGTGTGATAAAGCTAGTTTGTGGTTTATGGAAGAAAGCTGTGCACAGTGTGTTCAAATGGGTTCAAATGGCTCTGAGCACTATGGGACTCAACATCTTAGGTCATAAGTCCCCTAGAACTTAGAACTACTTAAACCTAACTAACCTAAGGACATCACACACACCCATGCCCGATGCAGGATTCGAACCTGCGACCGTAGCAGTCCCGCGGTTCCGGACTGCAGCGCCAGAACCGCTAGACCACCGCGGCCGGCTGCACAGTGTGTTGTCGGAGTATCTTCAACATATTAATTAAAATTTCTAAACGTCTATTATTATTTTAATTATTTATTTTACTTATTTCATGTTTTTTTTACTTTGTTATTTTATGTTTTACATTCACGTGTATTTGTTTTATAGTTAACCGTTCATATACACTGATCAGCCATAACATTAAGACCACTGCACTACAATCGATATAAATCCGTCCAGGAGATGAATGACTACTAGTCAGACACACACACGATGCATGTAGTATCAGTGAGCGTGCTGTGCGTGTGTAGAATTGGGAAGGTGCACGATCTATCTGAGTTTGACCGAGGGCAGATTGTGATCGCCCAGAGGCTCGTCACGTGCATTTCGGAAACTGCACGACTTGTCGGGTGTTCGAGAATTAATGTGGTGAGCATCTTCAACATGTAGCGAAATCGAGTGGAAACCACGTCCAGACCTCAGGGGGGGGGGGGGGGGGGGGGTTGGGCGGCCACCCTTCATTGCAGAGGTCGGACGTCATAGGCTCAGTAGACTAGTGGAAGAGGACAGGTGGCGAAATGTGGCAGAACTAACATCAGACTTTAATGATTGGCAGAGTGCAAGTGTGTCTGAACACACAGTGAGTCAAACACACCTAACGATGGGTCTCCGCAGCCGTCGAGCTATGCATATGCCAATGCTAACACCATAACATCATCACTACAACTGAAATGGGGACGTGACCGTTGGCACTGGACATTGGCGCAGTGATAGAGCGTTGCAGGTTTGATGAATCCCCATAGCTTCTTCATGATGCCGGTGGGAGAGCGCGAATCCGTCGTTTTCCAGGTGAACAGCTCCTTGACAACTGTACTGCGGGACAGAAACAAGCTGGCGGGGGTTCCATTATGCTCTGGGGAGCATTCACGTGGACATTAATGGGTCAAGTGGAGCTCGTGCAAGGCAACATGGCGGCCAAGGCGTATCGTACACTCGTTGCAGACCACTTAGACCCCTTCATGTTGGCCATGTTTCCTGACACCTGTGGCACTTTTCAGCAAGATAATGTTCCATGTCACAAGGACAGACGTGTGATGGAGTGGTTCAGGGAACACAGTGGGGAGCTCCAGCTGATGTGCTGGCTCCCAACTCGTCAGATCGGAAACCGATCGAACACATATAGGATATGATTAAACGTGCCGTGAGAGCTCATCGGTCCCTCCCCGGAGTTTACAGGAATTAAGTGACTTATGTGTGCAGATGTGGTGCCAACTTTCTCCAGCGGCCTACGAAGGCCTCATTGCTTCCACGCCACGACGCGTCGCGCCTGTTATCCACGCTGAAGGTGGACATACTGGCTGAACAGTGTATGTGTAATTTGTTTATTGAAAATAGTAATTAACTCTTTATTATGATACAGAATCATTACTGTAATGATAATCTGTAAACAACTGCTTGTTTTACAAAAGTCACTTACAATTAAAGAAATTTTTTATATAATCCACACGACACATAACATAATGGGAAAGAAATTCAGCGGGATTCTCATATTATGGCGGATGAGGTTCTGAATTTCCTGGTTTGTACCAGTGATATTTCGATACACTGGAAAACTGAGGCGAAGAGAATTGATATCGTACTGGTGAATGCAGCTTGATTATATTGTTTCATAAGTGGAGAGCAACATCATAATCATAAAGTAGAACTACATATGAAAATCGTCTCACGAAGTTCTTCCAACATGAATAGGCACATCAACGTCATTCAGATAGCACTTGCTAGGAGAATAACTAACACGCAAAGTTCGAAACGCGACTACTTAGCCACATAAACCACATCTTAGTGGAAAATAACGCACTTTCTAGACAATAAATGAAGTTGCGAACATTTATCAACAACTACGAAGGCCAAATACATCGATCCAGTCGTAATATCCTACTAAAATTTGGGTAAAACAAAGACCCAAATACAAAGCCCCTTCAAAAGCAGAAAATTGTGAATTTATTCTAAGGCCGCGTTAAGCGCAATAAACCCTCTTAATTTAGCTAAATTTTTAGGATGAAACAACTTGATAAAATATCTAACTGAGCATGGTTCTTTTGTCTTAGCCCCCCACTTCATACTCAAACGATGTATAGACGAAATACTACTCGTGCAAAATTCAGAAACACTAGAGCACATGCGTAGTTATATTCAGAACGAATAACGTAAATTTGCTCCTGGAACCTCACTAAAAACAGAATTTAACTATACAAAGATCTTCCCAGTACTTGTATCCACATCCTGCAGTGTCAACGAGAGACGATACTTCACTTACCAATAGATCGAATGAAAGTGTACGGCACTTAGCAGCAATCGCCCGCTCCGGGAGCCAGAGAGGTGTAGAGCGCTACAACAAAGAATATTGCTGTTAACTACCCTTGAGTGAAGGTCTCATACAAAAGCATCTGTCTCTACCTGTTGGTAACCCTGTCTGCAATTCTGCCTAACCATCCTGCGATGGCTAGACTACCTCAGCAGACTACAAGACTTCTTTCACCCACGATAAAACACACTTGTCCCAAACACTCAAACCAGACATACATAATCGAAACACGGGCTCGGTACATGGGAAAAAGGATCACCATAACAAAACATAGATGCAGTGATTCAAAGAAACAAGAAAACCACGAGTCTTTTCCTAACTTGAGGTTCTTTTCCGTCGCAGTGCAGGAAGACAGTCATTGAGAGCTCAGAAACAACACAGCTAGCTTCCTAAAAGATATGAAATGGATTTCTTTTAAAAGAAAATAATAACAATCCTTTTTTTTAAATTCTCATCCCTTCTTAACAACTGATCGTGCTAAAAATACACTGCACACTCCTGCGGCAACAACAATAAAACACTTTACGACTAAATGCATTGTTAATATACTACCAGTGAATAACAGTAGCTATTATAGGTCATACCATTAGGAATATAATTTCTGTAGACTATTTTTACTGAAATCACAACTCTTGATGAGGTTGACAGTGTTCGTTTGTGCGGTATTGCACGAAACGGAAAGTATAATGGAAGAAATTTTTGCTGCCGTAAGTTATACATGAAAAAGAGTGGAACTAACACTCCACTGTTAGTAGTAGCTACACGCAACTACAATAGAAAGTTTGCAATGAAGTATTAGTTTCACATTTGGGGTACAGAAAACTATAAACAAGAAACGTTAACTCTCTCGAACATCATTTCTTTTCTTCTTGGTCTAGTTCCGAAATGTAATATTGGCGATTATGTGTCATTTCGTCTATTTATAAACGTTTTATTTATGAATTATTTACAGTTGTGCTGAAAGATCTCGTGTTAACATTCATAACATCAGAATTAACTCTGCTTATGTCTTTCGAATCTTTTTTCAACCTAAATTTTCTCCGCTTGCAGATGGTGATCAAAGAGGTTCTCTCTGCTTCACTGTAAGTCTAAGAGAGCAATGGTCCTAATCGACATTACGAAAATTTTGGATGGGAAAAATAAAGTGAAAAAACCATTTATCGAAATTTTAGTTGCTAAGACGGACTGCAAATAAGTTAAAGAAGGTAATGGAACTGTTCTTTTTGCAACAGTAATAGTTTTATTTAAACAAAACTGGATGGAGTAAGGAGTGGTCCCGAACCTTTCTCTGTATACTGTGTTGCGTACCAAGCATACTTGACCTAGTAAAAGTTCGCGATGATACATGATAATACACAAATGAACGAGGTCTAAGGAAACAGTTCCTATGTTAAACCTGACATGACGATGGCCAACTGAAAGTTTTGTTGTTTGACAATTTTCTAGTCAATTTAATTGTTCCGGGTGGGGGTGTACTCCTCCTGAAAATCAGAGTTGTCATTATATCCCAGGCAAGGACCCAAGAAAGGCTACAAGTAAACAGATGCTTCAAATGAAATGTCGAAGATAGCGATCCCCTATTTTTCCAAATTTTGATACATTCATTTCATTGTTTCTTCAAATAAATAGCGTTTTTGTAATTGTTGGATATAACTTACCTCGAGTTTCCAGAATATATACACAATGATTTAGAAGTAATGGTCCACTAATACTTAAAATGAGACTTGTATATGAATGTAATATGACAATTATCTGTTGCATTAATTGTTGTATTTTTTCTCAACGCGGAATAATAAAGTGCGGTTTGCATGCAGCTATTCTGAACTACCTGACTGACCAGCGCTTGCAGAGGTAACAGTAAGCTTCGTTTATATCATTTACCAATTTCTCTGCAGCAATAGCAATTAATGACATTGAATCTGCACATTTACTAAAGTAGACTTCGTAATTTTGCAATTAGCTATTGGCTCTATTTCTTAATTGCACCGTAACACCTCATAGAAGTCTGTAAGTTATTCATTTTACTTAATGTATGGAGAGCTCAATATCGAACATCTCCATCAGTGACAGTACATCATTCTATGAGATGCAGTCCTAAATATTTTGAATAATTTATCCTGCCGACGTTTCTAAATTTAATTTTTGCACATATTTATTTTTTCGTGGAATATTTTCATTCCCTTATGCAATTGTTCAGATTTTACAAAACAGAGTAGCTTTCAGGTATGGTTTCTTTGGTCTGGAAAGGTGTTGATAGACGAGACTCCTCAGTCGAACCACATTTCCCTGAGTCATCAGTTATTTCTGAGCCGTGCTGCGCCTCACGCTGGTGCTGTTCGTAGGTTTCCGCCCTCTGTTGCAGGCCAGACGTATCGTTTAGTTGGCATGGTTGCATTTGTTTGTCTTCTTCTTGTGTTGACTGGCGCCATACGGTTTCGCAAGCATTGCCTGCCCGCTAGTGGCAGCAGCGGCGCTTATCGATATGTAGTAACTGTTGCCCTATCTTTGGGGCGACGTCGTTGTTTTTCCGTGTCGTGTGAGAGTGGCATTTTTGTTGGGGACTCTGGAGGAGCCAGGTCCACACAGTGCGGGAACATGCTGGGACTGCTGGCGGCGCTCATGGACTGCCAGGTGGAAGGGCTGTGGTCACGAGGGTGCACGACCTCGTCGTAAACCAGATCCTGCAGGCTTTAAGGTAAGTGCATTTCAGTTAAAGTAGACAAACCTCCACCATTGTGACATCCTGCAATTCTCCAGTGACCTGGGTTTGTTGCAGCGAGTGGAGTGCTTGGGTAAAGCGGATCTGATTAGCTTTCCTCGACTTCTTATTACTATTTACTGCGTTCAGTTTGTTACAATTTGTTAAGTTCAACCAGCTGTATTTTCCCTGCCTGGTGACCGCTAACGCTCCAGTTACCTGCCCTGGGGGTTAGTGTATATAACAGCAGTGTACTTGTATGTTTCCTCGCCTTGCCGCTGCTGTCCGGCATGGCGTGTAGTTTTGACAGTTTTCTTGATCGTAGGCCATTTGTGATTCTTCTACTTCGGTGGTAGCGATGCCTTTCTCGTTCCGGGCGCTTTAAGCACAGTACTGTGCGTGCTTAGTACAGTCCACTGGTTCCGGCTTTGGCGTGTTCTTCCATTCATGCATTTGGTTTATTGGACGTCAGGTAGCTTCTACGAGATTATCATCAGTCATTCGTTAGGCTGCCACGAGTCTGAGTTACTACGTTGTGAATTGAATACAACTCTTGGCTGCCTATCTCATCGCTCGCGAAAGTGTTTGTTGCCAGACCTTCTTGGAGGTCGATTCCTGGAGCACCGTCTGTGACTGGTCCTTGCGTTTTATTATTGTATTATTTATTACCATACCTTGTAATGCCTGCATTAGAGGTTATGTATCTCTGCTTAATTGTTCCGGTCACCTTCTGGAATAAATCTAGCAGTGTAAGGGTTGTGTTACAAGGTTACCACCATCTTATTTCAGCCGTTTGGTGGTCAGTTGCTTGTTTCTTTTAATTAAATTTTGCTTGTATTTGCTGTTTTACAGCAGGTTTCTAAATTTTTTTATATAATTGACGTTCCTGGCGTGTAAGGCCTTCAGCTATGATTGTGCTCATTTGCTTTGAAAAAAATCATTCGATATTTGTATCTTAGCAGTAAGCCCTAAAACCTTATTTACTGCAATTCCAGGCGTCTGATACCTTCTGCTGTGTTTGTGGCCACTTACTTTTTAATATTTCAACACTTGTAAGTTGTAATTGCACCGCGTCCTTAAACAAATTTATTGCCATTATTGGTGTGTATGGCCTTCAGCTATGATGACAGTGGCGTGTTTTTTTTCATATTATCTGTATCTGTATTTTATGGTGATTTGCTAAATTATAATGCACTGAAAACACTATTGTTTACACGGCTTTTATTCCTTCATTAATAACATGTGGTATTTTTTATCTATTGGCGAGTTTGGAATTATTGTTTTAAAAATAAACGTGTGTAAGTCTAAAAGACAACCAATAGTAACTGATTACGGCCCCGTCCACAGTCGTAACCGAATCCTGCCTTCCCTTGTATACCACCAGGTTTCAATTCCCTGTTGCTCTAGTGCTTCCGCAGTTACCAGAGTGAATGTCGAATAAATTAACTAGAAAATCATACAAGTTTTAGGTGTTGAGGAGAAATAAGTGATTTTGATTGCCCAACGCATACCTCATGTTTCATCTTATCAAGTCTGAGAACGATAATTAGATTCCAAATTACTCTGGAAACTGCCGAGCTACAGATTCTGTATTTAAGCATGTACGAGGAAAACTCAGTGAAAATTAATTCTGTTTTATCTCCACTGCTAGGCTTATCCATATCTCAAAAGAGCTGCTAATTATTGTTGTTTACGTGTACATCTACCATGTTTTCTTCCCGCAGCATGGGAAGAATGACTACTGCGATGACGCTGTGCACACAGTAGATAATCTGATTTTATCGTCGTATTTCGAACGGATGTGAATACTAGATGAGTTGAAAATTCGAGAGAATCGTAATTGTCGCAGTTGTCAGAGAAATCACCAACGAAAACTGAAGTTTCTGTAAAAATTACGATCGTGCTATGTTGTGTTATTTGTTTACCAATGCGACATCAACTAAAAATGTACAATTCATGCGCAGTTTGCTCCGCTGAGAAGTTACTTAAATATCAAGGATTACATACTTTCATCATTTAGTGTAGAGCTAATATGGAAAAAATAGGAGTTGCAGCATATTTAAAAGTTGGGCACGGACTCAAAAATATTAAAACAAGCAGTTTTTGTGTTGATTAGAACCTAGAAGCATGTGCTTCTGAGTTCTTACTGCAGAATACTTCTCTGATAATTGAAGGAGTCTACAAATACCCTCTAGGAAACTTTCAGATATTTATGAGAAATCTAGATGCATTATTGAGCTACCTGACAAACAAGAAGTACCAGTTAGCAGTTTGTGGGGAATTCAATTTAGATTTCTTAAGAGATACAGAAATTATTATTTGGGTGTTTCAATCTAATTTCAGTAGACAACTTTCCAACTCGTGTGCAGTAAAATAGTAGAACACTGGTTGATAATGTTTTTACAGACAGTGCTCAGGCTGAAGCAATTAATATGTACGTAGTTGTTAATGGACTATCTGATCATGATGCACAATTAATGGAAATAAACAGAATGCTACCTCGCGACCGTGAGGAGGGTAATACAAAGCAGTGAGGCTCATCAATTACAACAGGGTGCAATGTCTTAAGAGCAAGCTAAAAGGTAGGTAAGGAATGAGATACATGTAGAAAGAGATACGTCAAATACAGTTTATTCCATACAAAATTTCTATGTGTAAAACTTTGTTAAAATTTTTTCTACAAGGTATATTTAAAAAAGCCGTGGATAACTAAGGGAATTAAAAACTCATGGAACACGAAGAGGGAAATTTATGTGAAGGCCAGAGTAAGTCAAGGTCCGACATTACCTGCATACTACAAAAAATAATCTAACACTTCAAGCAAAGTCATTAAAATGTCCAGAAGTATGCTTGTCCTTACAGAAATAAATAATGCAGATGATAAGATTAAAAATGTACGAGACATTGTCAAACGAGATATAGGACAGCCACTCAGTGTACAAGATTTCATAACAGTTTAACTAAGTGGCGATGTTAGTGACTGATAATTCACAAGTTCCAAATACTTTTAACAGTCTTATTCCATTCAAAATGTATCCGCTGTTGCGAATACGAGCAATTACCGGATTTCACGCTTTGTGCCAGAAGTCGCCCTAACCGCATTGGCTATCCGTGCACGACCGCGGCAAGACAAAAACTTCAACATGTCGTCATTCCTGCGTCACAACTTGTATTCGTACACATATTACGTAATTTCCATACAGGGGTAGGACAATTCAACTGGAAGATGCTATGTGGTATCGACAGATAAATACGATATTGTAGTGCCCTTGATGATACGAACGACCATTCTGTGTTCCTTCGGAAATGCATTGCATCTCCGAAGGAACAGGTTCAAATGATTCAAATGGCTCTGAGCGCTATGGGACTTAATATCTGAGGTCATAAGTCCCTTAGAACTTGAGAACTACTTAAACCTAAATAACCTAAGGACATCACACACATCCATGCCCGAGGCAGGATTCGAACCTGCGACCGTAGCGGTCGCGCGGTTCACTGTAGCGCCTAGAACCGCTCGGCCACCCCGGCCGGCGAAGGAACAGACACACGCGGGTAGCCAACACGATTAATGCAATCGCTCGCGCAAAGCGGGAAACCCATTCTCCAGTTTCTTAGCAATCACGGGAATAAGATGATCTGCAAGAGTCACATGATGATAAATACTAATGGTGTCTATTACAAAAGGCTGGCTGCTGTCTCTTTAATATTTCAATATTTATTGGTTATCAAATGTACCTTCAGTGTTCTATATTACACTGAAGATACTGGAGAAAATTGGGCAGTGGAGTTGTCTCCTTTTTATATCACTTTGTGACAACAACAAGAAATCTAGAGATTTTTTGTGCTTCGTGGTCAATCCAGAACAACAAATACGCTGTTCTAAGGTATCTTCATTATCTTGTGAAGAAGTGAAACTTTTAGAAACAGTGAAAGTTACTAACCCTTTTGGAAAACACTCTTTTTTACAGAGTGGGAAAGGAATATGGGACTAATTAACACAAAAGCAGTAGCAAAAGTTCCGGCTCAGTAGACACAAATCGTAATGGTCAGTCAAGAGAGAACACAAAACTGGGAGTCATTCCTGGAGAAAAAACATGTGAGGAAATGTCCATACCTAACAAGGCTCATCATGGAGGTAGCCATCATAAAACACATCCCCGCCTCATTGAACATAGAGATACTTACACTACTGGCCATTAAAATTGCTACACCAACAAGAAATGCAGATGATAAAGGGGTATTCTTTGGACAAATGTGATTACATTTTCACGCAATTTGGGTGCACAGATCCTGAGAAATCAGTACCCAGAACAATCACCTCTGGCCGTAGTAACGGCCTTGATACGCCTAGGCATTGAGTCAAACAGAGCTTGGATGGCGTGTACAGGTACAGCTGCCCATGCAGTTTCAACACGATACCACAGTTCATCAAGAGTAGTGACTGACGTTTTGTGACGAGCCAGTTGCTCGGCCACCATTGACCAGACGTTTTCAGTTGGTGAGAGATCTGGAGAATGTGCTGGCCAGGGCAGCAGTCGAACATTTTCTGTATCCAGAAAGGCCCGTACAGGACATGCAACATGCGGTCTTGTATTATCCTGCTGAAACGTAGGGTTTCGCAAGGATCGAATGAAGGGTAGAGCCACGGGTCGTAACACATCTGAAATGTAACGCCCACTGTTCAAAGCGCCGTCAATACAAACACGAGGTGACCGAGACGTGTAACCAATGGCACCCCATACCATCACGCCGGCTGATACGCCAGTGTGGCGATGACCAATACACCCTTCCAATGTGCGTTCACCGCGATGTCGCCAAACACGGATGCGACCATCATAATGCTGTAAACAGAACCTGGATTCATCAGAAAAAATGACGTTTTGCCATTCGTGCACCCAGGTTCGTCGATGAGTACACCATCGCAGGCGCTCCTCTGTGATGCAGCGTCAAGTGTAACCGCAGCCAAGGTCTCCGAGCTTATAGTCCATGCTGCTGCAAACGTCGTTGAACTGTTCGTGCAGATGGTTGTTGTCTTGCAAAAGTCCCCATCTGTTGACTCAGGGATCGAGACGTGGCTGCACGATCCGCTACAGCTATGCCGAGAAGATGCCTGTCATCTCGACTGCTAGTGATACGAGGCCGTCGGGATCCAACACGGAGTTCCGTATTACCCTCCTGAACCCACTTATTCCTTCTTCTACTAACAGTCACTGGATTTCGAACAACGCGAGCAGCAATGTCGCGATACGATAAAGCGAAATCGCGATAGGCTACAATCCGACCTTTATCAAAGTCGGAAACGTGATGGTACGCCTTTCTCCTCCTTACACGAGGCATCACAACAACGTTTCACCTGGCGACGCCGGTCAACTGTTGTTTGTGTATGAGAAATCGCTTGGTAACATTCCTCATGTCAGCACGTTGTAAGTGTCGCCACCGGCGCCAACCTTGTGTGAATGCTCTGAAAAGCTAATCATTTGCTTATCACAGCATCTTCTTCCTGTCAGTTAAATTTCGCGTCTGTAGTACGCCATCTTCGTGGTGTAGCAATTTTTATGGCCAGTAATGTACAATGGGGTTTGGATTTCACTGGAGGCGACAGCTTCACAGTGACTTCAAGAGCAGCAGTCGGAGGAATACACGTCTTCCAAAAACAAAATAATAAAATATTAGGATAGCTTTATATTATACTAATAATAGTAATTATACGAGGGTTGTCCAGAAAGTAATGCACCGCATTTCGTTTTCTCAGCCGAAAACAGTGCTACGAATGCGAAATGTGAAGTATGTATTAACTGAAGTTTCCTGAATGAGCGCGCCAAGTTTCCGTCACTTTCGACGGACAGCATAGCTGCAGGACAGTTTCAAAATGGCGTCTGTAGGTGATGTACGTTACAAGCAATGTGCCGGCATTGAATTTCTTACTGCAGAGAAAGAAAGTGTGGGGAATAATCACAAACGCTTGTGCAAAGTCTATGGAGCATCTGCTGTCAACAGAAGTACAATTAGTCGCTTGGCACGGAGGATAAGGTGATCAGAAGGCGGTTCGGCGGAGCTCCACGCTTTGCAGCCCTGGTAGACGCCATCCACGGCTGTCACACCTGACACACCTGACCCAGCCCCCTCGGACTTATAGGATGCCATTCATGGAAGTCATGAGGAGGTGATTCACACAGTGACAAGAACTGGTACCGATAGGGCGTACAAGCCCTTAGTTCGTGCTGGAGGAAGGCCATAGAACGGGATAGAGATTACCTGGAAAAACAGGATGTGTAGATGAAGCATCGTTATTTCGTGTATGTAATTCTCATTATGTTCAATACAGAATTGTCGAAGGAAAAAAAAATGCGGTGCAATGCTTTCTGGGCAACCCTCGTAATAATGATAGTAGTAACTTGTCTTTAGAAGTCCTCTAGAAATATTCAAAAAAAGTAGTAATGCACACAAGGAGCTATGTTTTAGGCAAACAACTCCATTGTTTCAACTTTTATATCATTACAAAATTTTCTGATACCTAATGTTTATCGAAAAATATAGTTTTACTTGCAGTATCTTCGATGCCACTATATAAAAGTAGCACATTACATTTACGATGGGCTTAGACACCGTGATATACATAAAGAGTGTCCCAGGAGACACGAACAGTATTCAGGGATATGACACGAACGATCATGTGAAACAAAAAGTTTGTATGGACATATGACCTGTTCCCAACAGTTTCCGAGATGGATTGCATCTGACGTAGACTGTTGTTCATTCTCTGCATTATTCAGCACAATGTCAGATTTACATATACAACAGTTGATAAACGTTACAACACCCGTTTTATAAAGTATCAAATTGAAAATACGTATTTTTAACATCTTAATCTTAAAGCGTTATTGTGCACGTTAAATTATACCTGTTGTAGCATTTCGCAATAAATGGTCGAGTATTCCACCTTCAACTTTAGTGCATTACTGCACTCTTGATATTTGATACAGTGTTGCTTGGTTGATGCTTCATTACGTTCCCTAATGTTGACAGCAGCGACCGTGATACACACAAGCGGCTCATCTAGGGTATTCACCTTTCATTTTTACTCTCCAGACTTCATCCAACCCAATAAACAAAAATCTAATGGCGAGAGATCTAACTAACTTGGTGTCCAGCTAATAGTACTATCAAAACCAATACACTGAATAGAGTAAGCGCAGTTGAGATGTAAAAATGGTAAAATGTAGAGAGGCTCCATCATTCTGGAAGTGCATTTCAGTCCGCTTGGTCAAAGGAACATTCTCACGAATATTCCAAAAACCCCAAGAAATTGTGAAACTACCTGGGAGTTTAAAACTGGGTGCTGAACCGAGACTCGAAGTTGGGACCTTTTCCTTTCGCGGGCAAGTGCCTTTCTTCTAGAAGTGCTAGTTCTGCAAGGTTCGCAGAAGAGCTTCTGTCACTTTTGGAAGGTAGGAAACGAGGTACTGACAGAACTGGAGCCGTGAGGACAGGTCGTGAGTCGTGCTTGGGTAGCCCTGTTAGTAGAGCACTTGCCTGCGAAAGGCGAAGATCCCGAGTTCCAGTCTCGGTCCAGCGCACAGTTTTAATCTGCCAGGAAGTTTCATATCAACGTACATCCCGCTGCAGAGTGGAAATCTCATTCCAAGTAATTCTGTCCCTCCATTCGCTCTTCTATTATGAATGGACTTATAGACATGTTACCGATCAAGCCGCACCAAACATTGATCGAAAAAAATGTACTTGGAGATTTGCCCTATAGCGAGTAGTGACCTTCCCTCCGTTAGTGTATATTTTTATTCGAATTTATTTTATATATAATGTTTAAGAATGAATGATCGTGCTGATCTTAGTTGGTCGGTTGTTACGCGACCGGAATTGCCTCTAATGACATACATACACGCGAGCCGCAGCTGCTCGGTGTGTGAAAATAATTAAAAATGAATAAAGCGACAAAGCACAGAAAATGGCCTTGCGTTTGTCACTGCTAATGATTTGACAGTACGTGAGCAAAGGGTCTTCAAAAGTCGTTAAAATTAACCATGTGAACCAAAATGTCGTCAATAGTACGAAACTGTTTAGGTTTGCCGACGTACAACGTACCCTATCGAGATGGTTGCCAATGCAAATACTCAAGTAACGAAAAATTATTGTAATAAAGTAATTATTATTATTTGAGTACCTAGAATGAAAAAACTCTAATTCAGTTATCTGTTTAGCATTTGTCTTGAATGTTATCAGGTTTCGTGAAGAGAAAACGATACAGTCAGAGCATTTTATTACATTTCAAGAGAAAAATTAATGAGATCATTAAAGGACTCATTATTCTACTGATTTTTATTCCTGTGGTGTTATTCTAGAAGACAGGTACAGCCAGAAAATTATTACATAAATATAAATCCAGCAGGTAACTGCAATGGCTTATAACCGTTAGAAAACGCTTACGTGTTTAGTTAATAATTCAAAGAAAGAAGCTTTTCAGGAAAGAACAAAGTAGGTTAATATTTGAACTATTGAATTATATTCTGAAATTAAGCACAAAGAAATACGTTTACAATACATACGTTTTCGTACTACAAGCAGTAGGCGTCAGAGGTGATATTACACAACTACTTCCTTCTTGTACAGCGAAACAAAAGAGAGTTAATTAATTTTCCCTCTAGCGGCGCTTTATATGTTGTGGACGCACTGTGTTGGCTTTCATTTCACCCTTCACCGTATTTTCTCAACACGACACTGTTTCCTATTTTATCCCCGTTGCACATACAAGACGTAAACAGGGATGGCTCAAATTCCCTCCGATCATCGATGATAATTATCCGCGTGGTTAATTCTGTACCGTGTAAGTGTTACTAAATCAGTGAACAGTATTAATGCAAGAACATCAAGATAATCATTCAATCGGCGACAAAACTCAACTTTAAAAAATTGTTAAATGGCTCTGAGCACGTATGGGATGGGACTTAAGTGCTGAGGTCATCAGTCCCCTAGAACATTTTCTTTTTTTGGTCATCAGTCTACTGACTGGTTTGATGTGGCCCGCCACGAATTCCTTTCCTGTGCTAAACTCTTCATCTCAGAGTAGCACTTGCAAACTAGGTCCTCAATTATTTGCTTGACGCATTCCAATCTCTGTCTTCCTCTACAGTTTTTGCCCTCTACAGCTCCCTCTAGTACCATGGAAGTCAATCCCTCATGTCTTAGCAGATGTCCTATCATCCTGTCCCTTCTCCTTATCAGTGTTTTCCACATATTCCTTTCCTCTCCGATTCTGCGTAGAACCACCTCATTCCTTACCTTATCAGTCCGCCTAATTTTCAACATTCGTCTATAGCACCACATCAAATGCGTCGATTCTCTTCTGTTCCGGTTTTTCCACAGTCCATGTATCACTACCATACAATGCTGTACTCCAGACGTACATCCTCAGAAATTTCTTCCTCAAATTAAGGCCGGTATTTGATATTAGTAGACTTCTCTTGGCCAGAAATCCCTGTTTTGCCATAGCGAGTCTGCTTTTGATGTCCTCCTTGCTCCGTCCGTCATTGGTTATTTTACTGCCTAGGTAGCAGAATTCCTTAACTTCATTGACTTTGTGACCATCAATCCTGATGTTAAGTTTCTCGTTGTTCTCATTTCTACTACTTCTCACTACCTTCGTCTTTCTCCGATTTACTCTCAAACCATACTGTGTACTCATTGGACTGTTCATTCCGTTCAGAAGATCATTTAATTCTTCTTCACTTTCACTCAGGATAGCAATGTCATCAGCGAATCGTATCATTGATATCCTTCACCTTGTATTTTAATTCCACTCCTGAACCTTTCTTTTATTTCCATCATTGCTTCCTCGATGTACAGATTCTTAATACGAGCACTTCGTTCTTGATCGTCCACTCTTATTATTCCCTCTTGGTAGTTGTACATATTGTATATGACCCGTCTCTCCCTATAGCTTACCCCTACTTTTCCAGAATCTTGAACAGCTTGCACCATTTTATATTGTCGAACGCTTTTTCCAGGTCGACAAATCCTATGAACGTGTCTTGATTTTTCTTTAGCCTTGCTTCCATTATTACCCGTAACGTCAGAATTGCCTCCCTCGTCCATTTACTTTTCCTAAAGCCAAACTGATCGTCACCTAGCGCATTCTCATTTTTCTTTTTCATTCTTCTGTATATTATTCTTGTAAGCAGCTTCGATGCATGAGCTGTTAAGCTGATTGTGCGATAATTCTCGCACTTGTCATCTCTTGCCGTCTTCGGAATTGTGTGGATGATGCTTTTCCGAAAGTCAGATGGTATGTCGCCAGACTCATATATTCTACACACCAACGTGAATAGTCGTTTTGTTGCCATTTCCCCCAATGATTTTAGAAATTCTGATGGAATGTTATCTATCCCTTCTGCCTTATTTGACCGTAAGTCCTCCAAAGCTCTTTTAAATTCCGATTCTAATACTGGATCCCCTATCTCTTCTAAATCGACTCCTGTTTGTGCTTCTATCACATTAGACAAATCTTCACCCTCATAGAGGTTTTTAATGTATTCTTTCCACCTATCTGCTCTCTCCTCTGCATTTAACAGTGGAATTCCCGTTGCACTCTTAATGTTACCACCGTTGCTTTTAATGTCACCAAAGGTTGTTTCGACTTTCCTGTATGCTGAGTCTGTCCTTCCGACAATCATATCTTTTTCGATGTCTTCACATTTTTCCTGCAGCCATTTCGTCTTAGCTTCCCTGCACTTCCTATTTATTTCATTCCTCAGCGACTTGTATTTCTGTATTCCTGATTTTCCCGGAACATGTTTGTACTTCCTCCTTTCATCAATCAACTGAAGTATTTCTTCTGTTGCCCATGATTTCTTCGCAGCTACCTTCTTTGTACCTATGTTTTCCTTCCCATTTTCTCTGGTGGCCCTTTTTAGAGATGTCCATTCGTCTTCATCTGTACTGCCTACTGCGCTATTCCTTATTGCTGTATCTATAGCGTTAGAGAACTTCAAACGTATCTCGTCATTCCTTAGTACTTCCGTATCCCACTTCTTTGCGTATTGATTCTTCCTGACTAATGTCTTGAACTTCAGCCTACTCTTCATCACTACTATATTGTGATCTGAGTCTATATCTGCTCCTGGGTACGCCTTACAATCCAGTATCTGATTTCGGAATCTCTGTCTGACCATGATGTAATCTAATTGAAATCTTCCCGTATCTCCCGGCCTTTTCCAAGTATACCTCCTCCTCTAGTGATTCTTGAACAGGGTATTCGCTATTACTAGCTGAAACTTGTTACAGATCTCAATTAGTCTTTCTCCTCTTTCATTCCTCGTCCCAAGCCCATATTCTCCTGTAACCTTTTCTTCTACTCCTTCCCCTACAATTGCATTCCAGTCGCCCATGACTATTAGATTTTCGTCCCCCTTTACATACTGCATTACCCTTTCAATATCCTCATACACTTTCTCTATCTGTTCATCTTCAGCTTGCGACGTCGGCATGTATACCTGAACTATCGTTGTCGGTGTTGGTCTGCTGTCGATTCTGATTAGAACAACCCGGTCACTGAACTGTTCACAGTAACACACCCTCTGCCCTACCTTCCTATTCATAACGAATCCTACACCTGTTATACCATTTTCTGCTGCTGTTGATATTACCCGATACTCATCTGACCAGAAATCCTTGTCTTCCTTCCACTTCACTTCACTGACCCCTACTATATCTAGATTGAGCCTTTGCATTTCCCTTTTCAGATTTTTTAGTTTCCCTACCACGTTCAAGCTTCTGACATTCCACGCCCCGACTCGTAGAACGTTATCCTTTCGTTGATTATTCAGTCTTTTTCTCATGGTAACCTCCCCCTTGGCAGTCCCCTCCCGGAGATCCGAATGGGGGACTATTCCGGAATCTTTTGCCAATGGAGAGATCATCTCGATACTTCTTCAATTACAGGCCACATGTCCTGTGGATACACGGTACGTGCCTTTAATGCAGTGGTTTCCATTTCCTTCTGCATCCTCATGTCGTAGATCATTGCTGATTCTTCCACCTTTAGGGGCAATTTCCCACCCCTAGGACAAGAGAGTGCCCTGAACCTCTATCCGCTCCTCCGCCCTCTTTGACGAGGCCGTTGGCAGAATGAGGCTGACTTCTTATGCCGGAAGTCTTCGGCCGCCAATGCTGATCATTTATCAAAATTTAGGCAGTGGCGGGGATCGAACCCGGGACCGAAGACGTTTTGATTATGAATCAAAGACGCTACCCCTTTTTTTTTCCTTTCTTTTTTTTATATATATATTTATTTTTATTTTATTACTAAGATTTTTTTTTCTAGCAGGAACAGGGTAAATTAACAAAAGATCTTTATTGGTAAAAACTTAAATACAACAGAAATGCCATCCTTCCGGCGAAAATAACACAAGACATTATACTCGTGCCAGGCGAGCAATTTTGTTGTTGTTATGAACAAGGTGTAGGAAAAAAGGAATAATGATCCTGATGTAAGCAAGAGGTGTGAAGCAATATACAGTGGAGTGAGGGAAAAACCACTGTGTTCTGGTATAGTGCATAAACGAAAGGAGGCGCGTGTCCATGCGCCTACTCCACTGTGGGTTACAATATATAAAGTAGCGCGGGGAGTCTCAGACGTCAGCAGGGGGGGCGGGAGTGTTGTCGGCGTGGGGCACCATCAAACTGAGCGGGGGTGACGTAAAGATCGCATGTAGGTAATTGGCGAAGAAGGCGCGGTAGCGCGGTCGGTGTTCGACTTGACTGTGGGCGGTTTGTAAGTACTGCCAGAAATCAAGGCGTGATTTGTCGCTATCAGTATACATGTAGGTGATTGTCCATCCCTTGACCCATACAATCGCATGATTTTTGGCGGCGGGGAAATAAGTATTCTCGGGATGGATAAAAGTCCATGGGTCAATCGAGTCCGGCGTAACACGGAGGTAACAGGCAACGAACTGTCGGGCCAGTTTCCAGACGTCACTGGTGGCAGCACAAGTCAGTCGATGGACATCGTCATCCACGAGGTGGCAAATGAAACAAAGTGGAGAGTCCAGTAGTCCGATGGCGTGAAGGCGATGATTTGTGGCGAATTTTTCATTTGCGACGTGGTACCATGTTGCCCGGATGTGGGAGGGAAGAAAAGGCTGGTGGATATGACGCCAAACCGTGGGCCACCGCTTGGATGGATATCTCACTTCAATATTGTTGCTGGATATGGAACGAAGCAGTGGGGTGTAAAAATCTTTAGGTTGAGGATAACGCGTGGTCGGTAAGTGTGTGTGAGTGTAACTGAAGTCGACGATGAAAACAGAAATGTGCGCCAGATGGTGCTTGATGTGTCCTACTGGTACTGGTGGTGTTATGGTTGCGGGTACAAGAATTTCCAGCAAGCTGCGCGTAAGGGAGGTGCCCCTGTGCCACTTCTTGTGCATGGTGGACATGTACAAGGACGCCGCTCGGAGTCGCACGTTGACAAGGCCGAGGCCTCCCGCTCGCGTGGGAAGGGTGAGCGTGTCGTAGCGGACCTTAAAGAGCGTACCGGCCGTAAGGAAGTATCCGAAGGCAGCCTGGAGGCTGCGTCCAATTGTTGATGGCAGCGGAAGGACGTGTGCGATGTGGACCATCCTGGACGCCACATGTTGATTGAGGTATTGGACACGTTGTAAAGAATCGAGTCGTCGGAGAAGAGTTTGTCTCACCGTCGTGCGGATAGTTTGCAGTGCACGCCGAAAATTGATGGCAGCGGAGCGGCGCACGGTGGAGGTGAAAATAATACCAAGGTATCGTAGTTGTTGTACACACGGGAGAGGTGCTAGGTCTTCGTGTGAGAGGCCGCGTCCAATGGGCATCGCCGCGGATTTAGCCACATTCATGTTACTGCCCGCTGCAATGCCGTACGTTGATATCAAATCAAGTACCGTGTGTGTTTCACTCCGTGAGCGGATCAAGAGGAGGAGGTCGTCCGCATACGCACGACATTTAAAACTGAGCTGTCGCAAGGTGAGACCAGAAAGGTGGCTAGTCAGACTCCCGATGAGTGGCTCCAGGCTCATGGCATAGAGTAGGGTCGAAAGTGGGCAGCCTTGCCGTACGGAACGCCGGATCGCCACTGGTCCCGCCACACGGCCATTAACCTGAATCAGCGATTCGGCTGTGCCGTACAGGCGCCGGATAACGTCGATAAAGGCTGGTGGAAAACCCATACGGTTCGTCACTGAGAAGAGAAAAAGATGCCGCACTTTGTCGAATGCGCTGTCAAAATCAATGGCAACCACTGCGGCGCGGAGTTTGCACGCCGCTGCCAGTGCAATTAAATCGCGACATTCTCCTGTGGCCGTTTGTATATTAACTAAGCCGCCCGGAGTTGTCTGTTCCGGGGATAGAATGCTAGGCAGGACCTTGCGGCATCGCGTTGCCAGTAGGCGTGTAAAAATTTTATAGTCTGCGTTTAGCAAGGTCACGCCTGGTGTCGGTTTGTGGATGGGTATAATAAGTCCCGTGACGAAGGACGGCGGTACGGCATTCTCCATCGTCAGCAGTTCGTGGAACATCATTGTCCACCGTGACGCCATTAGTGTGAGGAAAGCGCGATAAAATTCTATCGGCAATCCGTCGACACCAGGTGACTTATTCAGAGCACCTTTTTTGATGGCATCGTGGACTTCGTCACGCGTAATTGGCTCCATCATCTCGTCCGCTTCGTCGCTGGTGAGGGTGCGAGTTACGTGTGGTAACACAGACTCCTCAGCGTGGTTGTCGGTGGTCTCCTCCTGGTACATTGTGCGGTAGTGGTCGACAAAGGCACCGACGATTTCGGCCTGGCAAGTGACGTGCTGGCCGTGACAGGTGTTGATCTCGGTGATGAGTTGATATGATGCATGGTGGGATGTTCTTGTTCCGCCGAATCTTGACATCGGGTTCGCACCATAGCCCCCTGCAGTCTACGACGTGTCAACGTTACAATTTACGCCTTAATCCTGCTGCGTTCCCTCTGGGTGTCGGGGGTGGGCGGTTGGGCGTCCAGGTCTCGGAGAACGGCGTAGAAATAGTCGGTAGTGTGTCGTGGCCGCGCAGCTACTTTCTTTCCATACTGAATCAAAGTACGTCGAATGGCAGGTTTGGCACATTCCAGCCACCAGGTCAAGGTCGTGCAGTATGTAGGTAAGCGACGTTCACAGGTGGCCCATGTCGCGGTAACACGTTGAAGACATTCGGGATCATTAAGATGGGTGGTGTTTAGCTTCCACGGTGCACGACTACGCCAGACCACTTGATTGGGGAAGAGAATGTTGCAGATGTAGGCGCAGTGGTCCGAAAAGGCCAGTGGCCAAAGTTCTGCACCTTGGACTGCAGGTGTGAGTTCCCGAGAGACGTAAATTCTATCAAGGCGGCTCGCGGAGTGACTCGTCTGGTAAGTATGTCCAGGTGCGTCGCCGTGCTGAACTTCCCAAGTGTCGCGGAGCAACAGATCTCGGACGACAAGACGCAGTTCTTGACAGGTGTTGTAGTGGGGCACTTGATCTTTAGGGTGCAAGACACAATTAAAATCACCCCCAAGCAAGTAATGGTCGCAGCGTCCAAGAAACAAAGGAGCGATTTCTTCTGAATAGAAGAGGGCGCTGTCGCGTCTGCGGGTGGAGCCTGACGGAGCGTAAATGTTGACGATACGCGTCCCCATGACGGAGACGGCCATGCCTCTGGCAGATGGAAGGTACGTGAGATCGGTCACTGGAATGCCTTCTCTGGCGTACATAGCTACGCCGCGTCCCAGGTGGTCACCAGGAGAAGGATAAGTGTTATATCCCGCGACGTCTGGAAGTGTGGCCAAGTGTACTTCCTGTAGTAGTGCGATATCGACGTCTGACGCCCATATCATCTCTCGCAGCAGTTGAAGTTTCACCGGTGAGCTAATGGTGTTAGTGTTGATCGTTACTATTCGGTAGGTTTGGAGTCGTACCCCGCCGTGGAGGGGAACTCCACCGGTGGAGAACGATGAGGGGCGAGGCAACGGCGAGTCGTGCCGTACGCCACCTGACGGCGTTATCAGCGGCGTAACGATGCTTCCATCTGGGGTAACTCTGTCCCCAAAGTATGGTCCGAGTCCTCATCGACGTCCTCACTCCACACTATTGAAGGCGCTGCCGTGGTGGTGGTCGTATGTTCCACGTCGGTCGTAGGGGCGGAGGACGTCTCGGCGGCAGTCGCAGCGGTGGAGTCCTTTGGTTCAGGAGCACCTGTGCGAGCCAGTAGAGTAGGCATCGACACAGCCACAGTCGGCGTTATGTTGTCGTCATTCGTGTCGTCGTGTAGGTTCTCCGAGGCCTCGTCGGGTCGGACGGCGTCTGCAGCATCAGGGGGAGGTGATCCGTCTCGTTCCGAGACCATATGGCGCCGCCTCTTGCGCCTCTTAGGTGAACGTTGTTTGCGGGTTCGTCCCTCCGTGTCGGAAGACGGAAGAGAGTCGCGTCGCTCCGAGAGGAAGGCCGTCGCGGGAACGTCAATTGACGGGGCGTCCATATGGTCGTGCGGGTGGGGGTCGGAAGTCGTCGCTGTTGGTAGTGGCGCCGGAGTAGCGTCAGGCTTCGAGCGCGACGTGCCGGCCCCGGAGGTATCCGTAGCAGCTGGAAGGGTCACCGGTACGTGGGCCGACGGGCGGCGGCCGGTGGGAGGAGAAGAGAGGGCCGATGCGTAGGTGACCGGTAAAACCGTCGTCGGAGCCGGAGGTGTCACGGTAGCGGCTGGCAATTGGGTGTTCGTGGCTGAAGACACTCAGATCTGAGGTGGCCTTCTTTGCCGCACCCGGAACAGGTCTTGGGTTGGCCGTCGTATATGACAACCGCGCGGCACCCGCTAATTTGCAGGTAAGATGGCACGTGGCGATGGAGATCGATGGTGATCTGCCGTACACCGTTAAGAACGGGGTACGTTTGGAATTGCTCCCAGCGTTCGGCAGTGTGGCCATGTACAGTGCCATATGGGCGGAAAGCCGCGATAACGTCTTCCGCCGGGAGCTCGAACGGGAGTTCGAAAACTCGTATGGTGCGCATTCCTAAGCCGGCATGGTCGTCGGTGACCGCTCCGACATTGCCGTCGGCGTGGCAAAAGCGTAAGCCATGGTTGGTGTCACGAAGTATTCGTTCACATACCGCGTCATTGACGACTTTGACGTACACCGTACTGCTTAATATGGACAAATGGATACCCAAGATATCGGAAGCTGGGATCTTAGCAACGTCGCGTAGGAAGCGTTCCACTTCCAAGGCCTTTGGTCGTGCGTAGTCGTTGCAGAAGGTGAATCGTAAAGTGGATTTTCTAAAACGGTTGGCCATGGTTCTAGTGCATGTAAGTGACGGCCGCGGAAATGTAAACAACAGCGAGCGCGCGCGCTTCGCATGCGGAAACAGCAACACGTCCGCACTGCACGGCGGCGAAAGCCGGACTGCCCTAGAACTACTGACACCTAGCTAACCTATCGACATCACACGTCCATAACGGAGGCAGGATTCGAACCTGCGACCGTAGCGGTCGCACGGTTCCAGATTGTAGCGCCTAGAACCGCTCGGCCACCACGGCCGGCAAAATTCGTATAGCATTATTGCCAATGTGAAGATTGTAGAGACGCTCTTTGTGAAATGAGTACAAGTTCTCCGTGTATAGTATTCGCCACACACGTGTTCGTAGGACATGATTGATACGTGCAGAAAGTCGTCGTGTCCTGATAGTAGGACTACAATGCACCATCCCAAGAACATGTCGCTGTCCCAGCAAAAATTGTTCAACTACATGTCCTGAAGGAAAATGGAAAATTGGAAGAATACATGTTTCACGTGGTGTTTTGAAAACTCCCGTAGGCACTCTACGGTCAGGGGTTCGACATGACGGAAAGCGCTTAGGCAGCAGCTGGGGCACTTCCATCGCAGAAGCCGTAGGCAGACACCGAATCTGCAAATTCTTCATTGGTGTAGAAATGTGGCATGTCAACCAGAGTGTTACACAGTTAACACACGCTCCTCTCTGATGCAGTCTGAATCACTCGAACTACTTCATTCACAACACACCAAGGTTAAAAAATGATTCAAATGGCTCTGAGCACTATGGGACTTAACTTCTTAGGTCATCAGTCCCCTACAACTTAGAATTACTCAAACCTAACTAACCTAAGGACATTACACATATCCATGGCCGAGGCATGATTCGAACCTGCGACCGTAGCGGTCGCGCGGTAGCAGACTGTATCGCCTAGAACCGCTCAGCCCCTCCGGCCGGCCACACACGAAGGACAACTGCGCTTTTGACGGGCTAGTTTAATGTCAGAAAGACACCTCCAACGAAGAGGCTGAAAGCCGCAAGCTAGGTTGGGTTAGAGTAAAACGTCAAAGAGGTTGGAAGGATAAGACACACACGTGCACGCTAGCTCAAAAACAAAAGTAAATTAAATATCTTCTATGTCAGCATATATTTAAAGGGAGAGTGAGTGAGTGAGAGAGAGAGAGAGAGAGAGAGAGAGAGAGAGAGAGAGAGATAAATGAAAGACACAAAACTAACTACGCCTTTGTTAGCCGTTTGCCCGTTCGTGGGAAGACAAACAAAGCCGCTGTTACTAATTTCACCGACTCGTTCCAAGTAGCGTGGGGCCACGATACAATAGCGTCGACAACTACAGGGCCTCTTAAGGGATGAAATTTCGCAACATTAGCGGTGCGGTGAATTCCGCTTTAACTCGCACGTTCCCGTTGACGCCAACACCGCAACGGCCGCCGGCGATAAAGTTTATTGCAAGCGAAACCAGTGCCTTGCGCCATTCTGCTTCGCTTTTGTTCTCTCATAATGCATCCTTCCCTGCCAGTCTTTTCGTTTTATTTTTCTGCCAGCTTTTCTCTCACTAGCTCACTCATTCTCCCCGTCCCTCAATCTCTTACTCTTTTCGCAGCTCCTCCTTCGCCCTCAGAATGCTCCAACGTTCCATGGCGTTGCAGCCTTTGGGAATGCGAAGCAAGGATGCTGCGAGCTGCGACCATTGTGTGGAAATTAATGAATGGTGGGGGGAGAGCCGAGAGGGACAGGCGACGAGGGCGAAAGATGGAGACACAGAATCAGAAAGGGGAGGGCGGGGGAGGGGTGGCGAGTTACGTTTGTTGGCGGGGAATGAGGCAGAAAGTTGTATTATGGCGCTGGCTGGCGAAGGAGACATTCTTACTAATTACGCATGAATTAAATCCTGAATGAAGCTCAGTTCCTTAAAAAGCAGCCTCCAGGGGCGCCGTTCCAGATAGAAATGGCGAACAGTGCGAGCGACTGTCGGCTGGCCGCGCAGCTGCAAAACTCGCAGTGTGGACGTGGCGGGGTAATGCGGTTTCCCTGTACCCCACCTGTAGCAGCGGCAGGTATGCCTGGCACACGGAGCAGCAAGTTTAGAACGCCAGAGGCTTTCGGCCGCCGCAGTTATAGTTAGCGCCGGCCTACGCTCGGAGACGTGCGGAAGAAATGCTGTGAGCCGAGTTCCGGCGAGCGCATTCTCCTGTCTCCGAACGCAGTTCACGCATTTTACTCTCGGCCGCTCTCTCAGACCGAGAAATCACCGGAGGGGATTAAAACGCTTTAGGCAGGCTCTGCGGGCGCCCAGTGCTTGCGGTGAAAGCTTTCCACTCCGCAAGAACCTGGGAGGTGAAGTATAAACATGTTACTGTAAGCTGTTGGTGATTGTACCTGCTGCAGCATGAAGGATGACAAGTAACGAAGTGGTACTAATTGTTCGTATACACTGTAGTAGGAAGTAACAATGCTACAGAAGCAGAATACTGTTATTATTGACGTTATTTCATTGCTAGATTATACAGCATAGCAATAGGCCTATGTCGGTTCTGTGAGCATCTTCAGACTTCCCGCAGGCAAATGTGTTCTCTTAACAGTTGCAAAATTATAACTAACAACAGTTTTGTTCAAGTTTTTGTTGGTACTTACATTCACACTGCATCGTGGCGCTGTCGCCATCTTATAATGTTATTGCTGCATAAGGAACTTCAATTCCTGCCTAATTATATGTGTTAATGCCTTACTTTACTGTTGTTGGGAAATATCTGCTTAAATCTTTTACCAGTAGTATGTAGTGTTGTAGTTATGACAGCTACGAAAACATAAGAAAGAGTACACAACCACATCATAGATCGTTACGATACATAGACAAATAAATAAATAATAACTACACAGCTTCGCTGGATTTGCTCTCATTTATAACTGTCAAAACTACAACAGTATATTCCATGGATGAAAGAGCTAAGATGACATTTCCTAACAATTGGCATGAGTAAAGTAAAAGATTAACTAATAAAATTAGGCTTCAACTGAAGTAGCTTGCCCGCCGGGGTGGCCGAGCGGTTCTAGGCGCTACAGTCTGGAACCGTGCGACTGTTACGGTCGCAGGTTCGAATCCTACCTCGGGCATGGATGTGTGTGATGTCCTTAGGTTAGTTAGATTTAAGTAGTTCTAAGTTTTAGGGGGCTGATGACCTCAGATGTTAAGTCCCATAGTGCTCAGAGCCATTTGAACCATTTTTTGAAGTTGGCTATGCAGCAGTAAGGTTATACGACTGCGACAACGCCACGACGCAGTATGGATGTAAGTATCAACACACAATCAAACATAGTTCTTACTAGTTATAAAATGCAACTGATAACAAAGTGTATTTGATTGCAGCTAGCCTGAAGATGGCCGTAGAACTGAAACAGCCCAATTGCTGCTGTAAATTATAATTTTTATTAATTTTTCATTTTTGAATCACCAGTCTTCTGACTGGTTTGATGCGGCCCGCCACGAATTTTTCTCCTGTGCCAGCCTCTTCATCTCAGGGTATCACTTGCAGCTTACGTCCTCAATTATTTGCTGGACGTTTTCTAATGTCTGTCTTTCCCTACAGTTCTTGCCCTCTATAGCTCCCTCTGGTATCACGCAAGCCATTCTCCGATGTCTTAACAGATGTCCTATCATCCTGTCCCTTCCCTTTGTCCTTTTCTCTCCGATTCTGCGCAGAATCTTCTTGTTCATTACCTTATCAGCCCACCTAATTTTCAACATTTGTCTGTAGCACCACATCCCAAATTTTTCGATTCTATACTGTTCCGGTTCTCCCACAGTCCATGTTTCACTACCATACAATGCTGTGCTCCAAACGTACATTCTCAGAAATTTATTCCGTAAAGTAAGTCCAATGTTCGATACTAGCAGACTTCTCTTGACCAGGAATGCCCCTTTTGCCACTACTAGGCAGCTTTTGATGTGCTCCTTGCTCCGTCCATCATTGGTTATTTTGCTGCCAAGGTAGCAGAATTTCTTAACTTCATCTACTTTGTGACCATCAATCCTGATGTTAAGTTTCTTGCTCTTCTCATTTCTGCTACATCTCATTACTTTCGTCTTTCTTCGATTTACCCCCAATCCTCATACTGTACTCATTAAACTTTTCATTCCATTCAGCGTGTGATGTAATTCTTCTTCACTTTCACTCAGGGTAGCAATGTCATCATCGAATCGTATCATTGATATCCTTTCACTCCGAATTTTAATTCCACTCCTGGACCTTTCTTTTATTTACATCATTGCTTCTTCAACGTACAGATTTAACAGTAGGGGCGAAAGACTACATCTCTGCCTTACAATCTTTTTAATCCGAGCACTTCTTTCTTGGTCGTCCACTCTTGTATATTATCCATCTCTCCTTACAGTTTACCCCTACTTTTTCAGAATTTCGAACATCTTGCACCAGTTTATACTGTCGAACACTTCTTCCAAGTCGACAAGCCCTATGAACGTATCCTGATTTTTCTTTAGTCTTGCTTCCATTATCAACCACAACGTCAGAATTGTCTACCTGGTGCCTTTAACTGTCCAAAAGCCAAACTGATCGTCGTCTATCACATCCTTCATTCTCTTTTACATGCTATTATATATTATTCTTGTCAGCAATTTGGATGCGTAAGATACTAATCTGAGCGTGCAATAATTCTCGCACTTATCAGCTCCTGCAGTTTTCGGAATTGTGTGGATGATATTTTTCCGAAAGTCAGATGGTATTACACACCAACTGAATAGTCACTTCGTTGCCACTTTCCCCAATTATTTTAGAAAATGTTCAAATGTGTGTAAAATCTTATGGGACTTAACTGCTAAGGTCATCAGTCCCTAAGCTTACACACTAATAAATCTAAATTATCCTAAGGGCAAATACACACTCCCATGCCCAAGGGAGGACTTGAACCTACGCCGAGACCAGCCGCACAGTCCTTGACTGTAGCGCCTGAGACCGCTCGGCTAATCCCACACGGCAATGATTTTAGAAATTCTGATGGAATGATATCTTACCCTTCTGTCTTATTTGATCTGAAGTACTCCAAAGCTCTCTTAAATTCCAATTGTAATATTGGATCCCATCTCTTCTAAATCGACTCCTGTCTCTTCTTCTATCTCATCAAACAAATCTTCCCCGTCATAGAGGCCTTCAATGTACTCTTTCCACCTATCCGATCTCGCCCCTGCATTTAGCAGAAGAATTACCATCACGCTCTTAATTTTACCACCATGGTTACTTTGACTTTCCTATATACTGAGTCAGTCCTACCGAAAATCATTCCTTTTCCGAGTTCTTCACATTTTTCATGTAGCCATTTCACCTTACTTTTTCTGAACTTATTATGTATTTCTTTCCTCAGTGACTTTTATTTCTGTATTCGTGACTTACCCTGAAAATTTATGTACTTAACGGAAGTATTTCTTCTGTTACCCGTGGTAACCCACACCAGTACAAAATCGTTAATCATGGCAGGAATGTGGCTCAGTAATTTATTACGTTGTCATTACATCTACCAAACTGCAGGCGCAAGATAAAATAAATGTAGTAGGAAGGATATATCATTAAATTTGTAGGTGGTTTATCGGTGCATAGGGACCGAAATTTAGTACACAGAACCACAACTCTGGAAACAAGGGCTCTAACTTGTCTCGTTGTCGAGTGAAACCTCCGGAATCAGTAACAAACAAACTCTGTCCAAACAGGGCTCGAAGGCGCAATGGTATCTACCGACCGCAGTGTTATTCTCATCCCATAGGCGTCACTGGATGCGGATTTGTGGGTGCATGTCGTCAGAAGCCCGCTCTCTTGTCAGTGGTCTGTATTTGTGACCGAGCTGCTACTTCTCAGTCAAGTAGCTCCTCAATTGGCCTCACATGGGCTGAGTGCATTCTGCTTGCCAACAGCGCTCAGCAGACCCGACGGTCACGCATGCAAGTGCTAGCCAAGCACTATAGCTAAACCGGTCCATTTCAGTGGATTAAAGTTTGTCGTTGTTATTCTACGCCGGATGTGTTGATCACGTAAACATAATTTAATTATTGGTAGTAAAAATATGTCACTTGTTCGTGTAGCACCTTCAGCTGTATGCATATGAAATCTTTTTTTGCTTTCTTTTGTAAACCAGTTACCAGGTATCAGTAATGAATCACAGTCGTCTTTGCAATATTTGACGCCATTAATTTTCTGTACTCGATATGTTTGTAAGCTGCCTGCATCATTGCTACACGGAGCCTAGCGTTTGTTCAGGATTGTAATGTATGTTTGTGTACACCTTATCGGTCAAGAAATTTTTATTTGGTATTTGTATATTTCGTACTTGTTGCTACTATGCAATCTGTAACCTTTGCAAAAATTGTTTGATTTTTTTGTATAAGAAACGTAAGATATCACGCCAATGGCGCCTCCACGTAACCTTGCCCTACTCTTCCATCTCACTACGACAGCTAGTAGTCTGTGAGCTTATGTTACACAGACATTATTTAACGCTCGTATCCTGTGACTCTGTGAACTTCGGTAGCTTTCATGTGTTGCACTGTATTTTGTTAATGTCTGTAAAATTTTTTCATATTCTGTGTACAAATTCGTTCTCATTACTTATTAGATATCTGATGATGGAAATAAATCCGAAAAGCGTCAAGTGAGTGATCTGAGTAAAAAAGTTTCACTGGCTGTATGACTTTTTTGAAGTGACCAATGCAGCTGCAGTACAATATTACATTATAATATAATCGTGGTCGTCCGCCTCCTACGAGATTTCATGTTTCAACTGTATGATTAACACATGACAAATATAAAGCCTGCTAACCAAATTACCGGAAATGTGATCCGGAGGTGATTATCTTATGTACCCAATGGCCCTACGTATCATCACTCCAGATACTGAACCCTGTGATAGCTTGTCTCTTCTATGTTTTATGGAAGCTGCTTTCTTTTGGGTGCTCAGCGTCAATTTGCGTAAGTTCCCACTCTACAGGGAGGGACCCAGTTTTATTCGGCTGTATGTATTAAGTTCTATGATCAAACGGGGTAGACCTTTTCTCATCTTCAATATCTATCGATTCAGCCAGAAAATCTCAGCACGTGAAACCCAAACATATAGAAAAACAGGACTGGTAATACAGTACGTCACTTCTCCAACAAAACCCCTTTAAGACAGACTAAAAGTTGGACGGAGACAACCAAAGATCCGATTCTCGTAGTACAAAGATATTACAAGATTCCAATTTATAAATTTACAACTTTCACTATTGATTAACTTTTTAGTTCACCAACATTTTAAGATCATCGTAACAATTATGGAAATAATCATAACTATGACAATAATGATTTCAAATGGCTTTTCAAAATTTGGACAAATCTCTTTATCTCAACTTTCTTGATATAATTCTCCATTACACGTTTTATGTTTGTACATAGGTAGAATAATACTCTATAATTCATTTAAGAATAAGCAAAAAACCAAAATTTTTTACCATTTCTGAAGAGTAACCCATTTGCTTGAGTGAGTCAGCAACTGCAAAAGTAGCAAAAATGGACCATTGGTCAGTCCCATTACAACCAATATGACGATGAAGAACGCAATCTGGCAGCTTTCGTAGTCCTTGGAGAACATGTATGTTAATCGTGATGCTGGACCCTAAAACCAGGCATTGTCTGAGGAGAAGACGTGGTGTCGCCATTGTGACCGTTGTTGTCGTTGGATGTACCACTTTTGGGGCATCTCTCTCTCTGTCCTTCTCTCTCTCTCTCTCTCTCTCTCTCTCTCTATCTCTCTCTCTGTCTCTTTCTCTGCTGCTCCTGCTGCTGCGTTACTGCGTCAACAGAGGTCGCAGAAATGTTTGACGTGCTGACATTCTACATCTACATCCATTCTCTGCGAATCACCGTGAGGTGCATGCAAAGGGTTTGTCCGACTGTACCAGTTATTAGGGTTTTTTCCTGCTATATGCAAGTGTGGAGCGTGGGAAGAATGCTTGTTTGAATGCCTCTGTGCGTGAAGTAATTATTCTAATCTTATTTTCACCATCCCTGTGTGAGCGATACGTAGGGGGTTGTAGTATATCCCTAGAATGACCATTTAAATCCGATTGTTGAAACTTTTTAATAGACTTTCTTGGAATAGTTTATGTCTGTCTTCAAGAGTCTGCCATTTCAGTTCTTTCAGTATCTGTGACACTGTCCCATTCGTGCTGTCCTTCTCTGAATACGTTCAATACTCCCTGTAGTTATCCGATTTCACCCTGACTCTCTGATGGATACTACATTTTTTCCGTTTTGTGAAGTGCGCAATTTTCCTTTTAGATCTAGCTGCCAATCTCTGCACCATGTTGAAATTTTATCACGATCTGACTGAATATTTATGCAGTTTCTCTCAGATAGTACTTCATTATAGATAATTGCGTAATCTGCAAAACGCCCGGTTTCTTCTATTAATATTGTCTGCAAGATCATAAATTTACAATATGAACAGCAAGAGTCCCAACACACCTCCCTTTGCACACCCGAAGTTACTTCTACATTTGACGGTGACTCTCCATCCAGGATAACATTCTGTGTCGTCCCTACCAAAATGTTCTCAATCCAGTCACAAATTCCACTTGATACCCCATATTATGGTACTTTTGATAATAAGATTAGGTACGATATCGAGTCAAATGCTTTTCGAAAGTCAAGAACTACGGCATCTACTTGGTTGCCTTGATCCAAAACTTTCAGTGTGTCATATGAGAAAAGTGCGAGTTGGGTTTCACATGATCGATGTTTTCTAAAACCATGCTGGTTGGCATTGAGGAGGTCATTCTGTTCATGGTTTGCTCATTAGCTTTGAGCTCAGAATATGTTCTAAGATTCTACAACAATTATATGCCAACGATATTGGACGGTAGTTTTGTGGATCACTTCTATTACCCTTCCTGTAGAAGCGTGTGATGTGTGCCTTTTTCCAAGAACTAGGCACAGTTTTTTGTTCGACGGATCTACGATGGATTGTAGTGAGAAGAGGGGCTAACTCAGCCAATAATTACGTATAAAATCTGACAGAGATTCCTTTGCGGCCTGAAGCTTTGTACAGTTTAACGATTTCAGCTGTTTCTCAAGATCACTGACACTAACACTTATTTCATTCATCCTTCCAGTAGTGCGAAAATTAAATTAGGGTAATTCTCCTGGGCTTCTTTTTGTAAAGGAACATTTGAAAATGGAGTTAAGCATTTCAGCTTTTGCTTTGCTTCCCTCATTTCAGTTTCTGCCTCAAAAAATGGCTCTGAGCACTATGGGACTCAACTTCTGAGGTCATAAGTCCCCTAGAACTTAGAACTACTTAAACCTAACTAACCTAGGGACAACACACACATCCATGCCCGAGGCAGGATTCGAACCTGCGACCGTAGCGGTCGCGCGGTTCCAGACTGAAGCGCCAGAACCGCTCGGCCACCAGCGGCCGGCGTTTCTGCCTCATTCGCTAGGGACTGGACACTAACTTTGGTGCGTTTACATACGACCAGAATTTCTTTGGATTTTGTGAAACGTCATACGACAATATTCTGGTATGGTAGTCATGAAAGCATCGCATTGCCATCTTGACAGCCAAACGTGTTTCACTCAGCGTCTCTCTATCTGTAGCCCTGCGCCTTGTTGTACACCTATTACACAGTAATCTCTCTTTCTTTAGAAGTTTCCTTACAGTGAATGTATACCATGGTGTCTCCCTCCCGTTATGGACTGTTCTAATAGGTACGTATCTGTCCTGTGCGTGATCAACTATTCTTTTAAACTTGAGTCAGAGTTCCCCTACATGCTCCAGAACTGTGTTGAAAATCTTAAGTTCCTCTTTGACATATGACATTAATGCTTTTTACCTAGTTTACCGAACATATACATCCCAAGCTGCGACATGTTTTTATAAAACTGATCTGAAGATGCGAAACCGGTAGTCTGATGACAAAACATTAGTGAGCATAGACGTGAAGTAAAGGAAATTTTTAGAATATATATATCTTTCTGCGGCTTTTAGTTGTCCTTTGTACTTTAGTAATCATTCTTGCCCCACAACCGCGTCATGGTCGCTGATACCAGTTTCGACTTGGACGTCCTCAAAGTGGTCAGGTCCATTTGTTGCCATTAGATCCAATATACTTCCATCATGAATAGGGTTCCTAACTAAGGTAGTTTTAAGAGAAGGCATTTTTTAAAGTTTCACAGGATGCCGTATCACACCCACTACTAACAAAACTGTAATCTTCTCAACTAACTGTTGGATGATTAAAGTCTCCACCGAAGATTACTGTATGATTAGGGAACTTACGTACGAAGAAAATGAGGTTTTCTCTGGAGTTTTCGGTTACATCAGGAGACGAGTCTAGTGGGCGATAGAAGAATCATATTACCATTTTACGTCCACTCCTGATACTGAGTCGTGCCCAAACAATCTCACATGCAGTTCCAATTTCTACCTCGGTGGATTTGAAGTTTTGTCTGTTACGACAAATATACCACCTTCGTTTAACATTTGCCTATCATTTCGAGTACACTTAAATTTTCCCCGAAAATCTCACTGCTATCAATTTCAGGTTTCAACCAGCTTTCTCTACCTAGTACTATGTAAGGAGCTTCACTGCTTTTCATGAGCGCTTCAAACTCTGGCACTTTGTTGAGAACGTTTCGGTAGTTTACTGTTAGGCTTTTAGTAGTTTCATCTGTGGGAGGCATTTCTTTCGATCTTGCACTGGTACTTCTGGGTTTCCTACAGCTACCGTTATCTGGATTGCATGGAGCGTCGTCTAATCTGAAACACGCTTGTTCGCACCGCACACACAGTCAGCTACCTGAGTAGCAGCCTCTGATGTGTAATGCACACCTGGCCTATTCAGGGGGACCCTACAGTTCTCTGTGGCGCAAGTACAGGAAGTTTCAGCCTAGCTTGTCACAGAACTTTCGAAGTCTGTGGCTCACTCCTTCCTCTAAGAACCAAAGGGCTACGACCAATCCTGGTGACAATGTTGTAAACTGCGAGCTTCGTTGAAACTTCGTTCATAAGTTCCTCCATAAGAGATGGCAAGCTACAGGATATCGTGATCTATGTTGGTGTAACGAATGAAAAACATCGTCTGGACCACTTGCTGATGATGACCAGTTTTGCTTAAGATCTGGTACCATAAGAAGCTGTTTGTCAGTAGTGGTAAAAATGACATAAACTAATGTTAATGAGTTCTTACTACTAACTGAGAAACTCCACCTTGCACCACTAGATCTGAAGATGACCATAGTCAGATCGGAAACGAAATAAAAAAAATAGTGATCCGGATGCTATTTTTCATTCATTATGCCCAACAATCTTTGATGCTCCAAATATGATAACACTGTAAAGCTATTTATCTTTTTGCAGACATGTACCATAGCTGTATTGCTCATCACGGCTGACTGAACAACGTTTTCCCCTCGGGCACTAGAAGTTTGAGGCTGTTGCGACCGTGCATGGCTTTTTAAATAGTCCTCCTAAACCCATCTATCTTATATTTGCATGACGGTCTAAGGATACCGACCGATAACAAGGAGGTTTATCACAGAATGATAAACCGCAGTCTCTAAAAAAAGGGGTATGGGGTTGTTCCTCCCTGTTTTGTGTGGTTGCACTTGTAACAAGGAGACATTTGCAGGCATGCAATGCACATGGTGAAGCCACAATGGCTGTCCTGTCCAGCCCAGTCTCCATCACAAAGAAAGAGAGCTGAATAAAATTAATTTCGTAACTTCAATCACTGATTCGAGTTTCTGGTAAAATTCCAAGAGGCTGTGTCGCCCCAACGCCCTGAGGCGGCAGCATCAGTTCCATCTCCATCTCCTGTCATGTTGACTACGGGAAGGTTTGTACCGAGTGGCCACCCAGCTGGGTGTGGCGTCTGAGCTTACAGAAGTACTTAGACTACCCTTCCCAACTCATTTAACTGCATATGCTAGACGTCTTCACATCTCGGATAATCGTGTGGAAGTTAATGCCATTTTGGTACACGTTCATTGTCTTCCTCTACTCTCAGGCCAACATTGTGCGAAGAGAGCCAAGTTCGATTAGCATGTTGTGTGGTAGCACATTTGTAGCAACCACACTGGTTGCTACGGTGCAGTAATGCTGTTTCCATTGCGAACATCTGCCATTGCGTTTACACAGATAGCAATGCGGTAATCTTCGTCATAGTATCTCTGTGTTTGTACATTATTTCGGAACTCATGGCTAATTTCCTCCCTTTCGTACGGGTTCTGCAATTATCGGTCTCTCTAGGGACTGGACTCAAACTTATTAAGTTTCCATTGTGTTTTGATGTATATGCTATGTCATTACTTGTTGTATAACAAGACTGCAACTTGCCAAGCCACTCAGCATTGTGAGTGGACTTGATACAACATTGTGACCGGACTATCCCACATTTTTGTCTTATTTTCCAATATAATTGGAGTTAATTTCAAATACTGCCTAGTACGGACCTGTCGCTTTCCAATTCTTTCCTTTCTTTTAATTACTTTATCGATTCAAGCGGCGAATAGATTTCAGCAGAAGAAGAAGATCGATGTCCCCACGGTCCGGGGACAGAAGACGATGATGATGATGATGTTTGGTTTGTGGGGCGGTCAACTGCGCGGTTATCAGCGCCCGTACAAATTCCCAACCTTGCTCAGTCCAAACTCGCCACTTTCATGAATGATGATGAAATGATGAGGACAACACAAACACCCAGTCATCTCGGGGACAGAAGAGTACCAGGTGAGTGCAACTTCCTAGCTGACTGAGAAACAGTAGCATACCTGTTCACTATCAGTTTCTACCCACTATCGCTACAGACGTGATGACTGACAAGGTATCAAACCTACCCCAGTCGATGCACGCTCGTCATTTGCATATGAAAGCATGTAGTGCAAAGTGAGTCTGATGCTACCGTAGGTCGACGCATGTGAGCAGCACATAGTGGTTTGCCTTTTATGTATCCTGTTTTACCAAAATTTTCTGACTAAAGGTTTATCGCTTGAGTTTTAGTTTAATACGTGACTTGTAAGTGCTGTTTCTCGTTTGTTCTACTAGCTGGTACTTGCATTTAAAACTTTTTTTTCTTTCTGTAATTTTGTAATTATGATATAGGCCAATTAGAGAGTTTTATTTCTCATGAAGGCACCCACAGCAGTGCCGAAACCCGAAGCAAAAGGCTCCTTTTTTGTGACCGGGTACTGCTATTGCTGTTAATTTTACGTGTAGTACAATTCATGCCAGTTTGAAGTTTCTTACAATTTTAAAGGCCAGCAGTGTAACATGTAGAGCTACAAATTCTTTAATACCTAATTTCCTATGCATTACCTTGAAATTCCTTTTTCTTTCATCTTTATTGTGCAGTAGTGTGGTGTTAGTCTTCAACTGCAACAGGGATGGATATTCCATTACCATTTCAGCAGCCTTATGTGACTTATGCATCCCTGTTACCATACGGTAGAAAACTGTCCAGTTGATCGCTAAACACAACTGTGTGTAGTATTTGCCCAAAGTATGGTTGGAGACTTCACTTTTAATGGTGGGAAAACAATACATCGGCGGTATTTGTGTTTCTATCTGATAAAACAGACACTATTCTTAGTATCATATGTAATGTAAGTAGTTTCTCTGAAGTTGTTTCTTCCGGTGGTATTTTACTCCCGACTTTTGATGTTTATATATCAAGCTTTTGGGACGTTTATATCATTCCTCAACTTTTGTGCAGTTGTTCAAGCTGATATCGCTAATATTACGCCCGCACGCTCTTCATTTCTTAATTTTGCAAAACCTATACTCCTTATCCACACTCGTTTAGTATGAGGCATCATTGCTGGTACTGCACTGTCAGAGATATTCATGCAGCCGTGGGCGGCCACTTACCAAGAGGCCGCAGTCGGCTGCACAGGAACGAGACATGTGAAAGATGACAAGCACATTATTATCTTGTGGTTCTACACTATCTGATCAAAAGTATCCGGACCGGCACAAAAACATACGTTTTTCATATTAGTTGCATTCTGCTGACACCTACTGGCAGGTACTCTATATCAGCGATCTCAGTAGTTATTAGACAACGTGTGATACCAGAATGGGGGGCGCACCGCGAAACTCTCCGACTTCGAACATGGTCAGGTGATTGGGTGTCACTTATGTCATAAGTCCGTATGCGAGATTTACACACTCCTAAACATCCCTAGGTCCACTGTTCCTGATGAGATAGTGAAGTGAAAATGTGAATGAACACGTACAGCACAAAAGCGTTCAGGCTGACCTCGTCTGTTGACTGACAGAGACCGCCGACAGTTATAGAGGGTCGTAGTGTCAATAGGCAGACATCTATCCAGACCATCACACAGGAATTCGAAACTGCATTAGGATCCACTGCAAGTACTATGACAGTTAGACGGGAGGTGAGAAAACTTGGATTTTATGGTCGAGCGGCTGCTCGTAAGCCACACGTCACGCCAGTAAATGCCAAACGACGCCTCGCTTGGTGTAAGGAACGTAAACATTTGACGATTGAACAGCGGAAAACGGTGTGTGGAGTGACGAATCACGGTACACAATGTGGCGATCCGATGGCAGGGTGTGGGTATGGCGAATGCTCGATGAACGTAATCTGCCAGCGTGTGTAGCGCCAACAGTAATATTCGGAAGCGGTGGTGTTAGGGTGTAGTCGTGTATTCCATAGAGGGGGCTTGTCCCCTTGTGGTTTTGCGTGGCACTATCACAGCACAGGCCTCCATCGATGTTTCAAACACCTTCCTGCCTCCAACTGATGAAGAGCAATTCGGGGATGGCGACTGCATCTTTCAACACGATCGAGACCCTGCTCGTAATGCACGGCCTGTGGCGGAGTGGTTACACGATAGTAACATCCCTGTAATGGACTGACCTGCACAGAGTCTTGACCTGAATCCTATAGAATACATTTGGTATGCTTTGGAACGCCGACTTCGTGCCAGGCCTCACCGACCGACATCGATACCTTTCGTCAGTGCAGCACTCCATGGAAAACGAGCTGCCATTCCCCAAGAATCCTTCCAGCACCTGACTGAACGTATGCCTGCCAGAGTGGAAGCTATCATAAAAGCTAAGGGTGGGCCAATACTGAATTCCAGCATTACCGATGGAGTGCGCCACGAACTTGTAATTCATTTTCAGTCAGGAGTCCGTATACTTTTGATCACATAGTGTATGTTTCATGTGGCGTACCTATCAGTCCTACCGCGTTCCTAGGAGCAGAAATTTTGCGCCCCGTAGTACGTAATGCGTCCGGCGTCGTGCGTCGTGTCATCGACAGCGGCAAAATAGTGTAGCTGTTTTCCCACAGAGCGCAATGCATATACGTCAGCGTTTCATGTTGGTCGTTACAGGCCGTAGACTCTGGACCAGCATAATGCGGTGTACGTTGCGTTACAAAGGAGAAATTGCTGCTAGTCAGGAAACGTTGGCATGCCAAATGGCTAGGAAGTGTGATAAAAGGCTACACGTGCGTTCATTGACGAGGAAGATGAAATGTTAGTTGACGCAGTGTCTGTACATACTGTCTGACGAAAATTATACGGATATCTGTGTATCCCCCCTTCGTCTTCATGATGGCTTGAATTCTACTGGGGACAATTTCAATGAGGTGTGTATATTTCTGTGAAGGAAAGGCAACCCATTCTTCCTCAAGAACCGAAATAAGAGAAGGTAATGATGTCTTGACTCACCTCAAAGGTGTTCCATTGGGCTCAGCGGCAGGCCAGTCCATTTCAGCAATGTTACTGATCACAGACCGGAATAATTGATATTCTGTGCGCAATACACGGTTTTGTAAAACGTGTTCATATCCTTCCGAATTAGGTGTTTTCTGTTGTCACTGCGGAGGTTCGAGTCCTCCCTCGAGCATGGGTGTGTGTGTTTGTCCTTAGGATAATTTAGGTTAAGTTGTGTGTAAGCTTAGGGACAGATGACCTTAGCAGTTAAGTCCCATTAGATTTCACACACATTTGAACATTTTTTGTTGTCACTGCACACGATGGCAGGTAATGTTCTCGACACATTGGCCAAACCAAAAACCTTAAATAGGACTGCCACGGGGTACAGATTGGTTCATCATTGAAAACACTCGTTTCCAGCCATCCACCATCTTATAGAGTTGCCCTTTAAATCACGTCAACTTACTACTGACTACAGAAATATGCGGCTTATGATGCAGGGTTCGACTCTACCTACAAGACAGATATTCCGCAAGCCACCGTACGGTGAGTGGCGGAGGACACCCTGCATCACTACTTGTCATTTCCTTTCCTCTTCTGCTCGTGAACAGAGCGATGGGAAAACATGTATATGCCTCCGTGTGAGCCCGAATTTATCTTATCGTATATTTGTGGTCTTTACGCGCAGTGTATGCTGGCGGCAGCCGATTCGTTGGACAGTCAAATTCAAATGACGGCTCTTCAAATTTTCTCAATAGTGTTTCTCGAAAAGAGCGTCGTCTTCCTTCCAGGGATTCCCATTTGAGTCCCCGAAGCATCTATATAACACTTACGTGTTGTTCGAGCCTACCGGTAACACATTTAGCAGCGCGCCTCTGAATTACATCGGTGCCTTCCTTTAGTTTACCTGGTTTTTTTTTTTTTTTTTTTTTTTTTTTTTTTTTTTTTTTTTGTCTTCAGTCTACTGACTGGTTTGATGCGGCCCGCCACGAATTCCTTTCCTGTGCTAACCTCTTCATCTCAGAGTAGCACTTGCAACCTATGTCCTCAATTATTTGCTTGACGCATTCCAATCTCTGTCTTCCTCTAAAGTTTTTGCCCTCTACAGCTCCCTCTAGCACCATGGAAGTCATTCCCTCATGTCTTAGCAGATGTCCTATCATCCTGTCCCTTCTTGTTATCAGTGTTTTCCACATATTCCTTTCCTCTCCGATTCTGCGTAGAACCTCCTCATTCCTTACCTTATCAGTCCACCTAATTTTCAACATTCGTCTATAGCACCACATCTCAAATGCTTCGATTCTCTTCTGTTCCGGTTTTCCCACAGTCCATGTTTCACTACCTTACAATGCTGTACTCCAGACGTGCATCCTCAGAAATTTCTTCCTCAAATTAAGGCCGGTATTTGATATTAGTAGACTTCTCTTGGCCAGAAATGCCTTTTTTGCCATAGCGAGTCTGCTTTTGATGTCCTCCTTGCTCCGTCCGTCATTGGTTATTTTACTGCCTAGGTAGCAGAATTCCTTAACTTCATTAAGTTCGTGACCATCAATCCTGATGTTAAGTTTCTCGCTGTTCTCATTTCTACTACTTCTCAATACCTTCGTATTTCCCCGATTTACTCTCAAACCATACTGTGTACTCATTGGACTGTTCATTCCGTTCAGAAGATCATTTAATTCTTCTTCACTTTCACTCAGGATAGCAATGTCATCAGCGAATCGTATCATTGATATCCTTTCACCTTGTATTTTAATTCCACTCCTGAACCTTTCTTTTATTTCCATCACTGCTTCCTCGATGTACAGATTGAAGAGTAGGAGCGAAAGGCTACAGCCTTGTCTTATACTCTTCTTAATACGAGCACTTCGTTCTTGATCGTCCACTCTTGTTGTAGATATTGTATATGACCCGTCTCTCCCTATAGCTTACCCCTACTTTTTTCAGAATCTTGAGCAGCTTGCACCATTTTATATTGTCGAACGCTTTTTCGAGGTCGACAAATCCTATGAATGTGTCTTGATTTTTCTTTAGCCTTGCTTCCATTATTAGCCGTAACGTCAGAATTGCCTCTCTCGTCCCTTTATTTTTCCTAAAGCCAAACTGATCGTCACCTAGCGCATTCTCAATTTTCTTTTCCATTCTTCTGTATATTATTCTTGTAAGCAGCTTCGATGCATGAGCTGTTAAGCTGATTGTCCGATAATCCTCGCAATTGTCAACTCTTGCCGTCTTCGGAATTGTGTGGATGATGCTTTTCCGAAAGTCAGATGCTATGTCGCCAGACTCATATATTCTACACACCAACGTGAATAGTCGTTTGTTGCCACTTCCCCCAATTATTTTAGAAATTCTGATGGAAAGTTATCTATCCCTTCTGCCTTATTTGACCGTAAGTCCTCCAAAGCTCTTTTAAATTCCGATTCTAATACTGGATCCCCTACCTCTTCTAAATCGACTCCTGTTTCTTCTTCTATCACATCAGACAAATCTTCACCCTCATAGAGGTTTCAATGTATTCTTTCCACCTATCTGCTCTCTCCTCTGCATTTAACAGTGGAATTCCCGTTGCGGTCTTAATGTTACCACCGTTGCTTTTAATGTCACCAAAGGTTGTTTTGACTTTCCTGTATGCTGAGTCTGTCCTTCCGACAATCATATCTTTTTCGATGTCTTCACATTTTTCCTGCAGCCATTTCGTCTTAGCTTCCCTGCACTTCCTATTTACACTCCTGGAAATGGAAAAAAGAACACATTGACACCGGTGTGTCAGACCCACCATACTTCCTCCGGACACTGCGAGAGGGCTGTACAAGCAATGATCACACGCACGGCACAGCGGACACACCAGGAACCGCGGTGTTGGCCGTCGAATGGCGCTAGCTGCGCAGCATTTGTGCACCGCCGCCGTCAGTGTCAGCCAGTTTGCCGTGGCATACGGAGCTCCATCGCAGTCTTTAACACTGGTAGCATGCCGCGACAGCGTGGACGTGAACCAACCATATGAGCAGTTGACGGACTTTGAGCGAGGGCGTATAGTGGGCATGCGGGGGCCGGGTGGACGTACCGCCGAATTGCTCAACACATGGGGCGTGAGGTCTCCACAGTACATCGATGTTGTCACCAGTGGTCGGTGGAAGGTGCACGTGCCCGTCGACCTGGGACCGGACCGCAGCGACGCACGGATGCACTCCAAGACCGTAGGATCCTACGCAGTGCCGTAGGGGAGCGCACCGCCACTTCCCAGCAAATTAGGGACACTGTTGCTCCTGGGGTATCGGCGAGGACCATTCGCAACCGTCTCCATGAAGCTGGGCTACGGTCCCGCACACCGTTAGGCCGTCTTCCGCTCACGCCCCAACATCGTGCAGCCCGCCTCCAGCGGTGTCGCGACAGGCGTGAATGGAGGGACGAATGGAGACGTGTCGTCTTCAGCGATGAGAGTCGCTTCTGCCTTGGTGCCAATGATGGTCGTATGCGTGTTTGGCGCCGTGCAGGTGAGCGCCACAATCAGGACTGCATACGACCGAGGCACACAGGGCCAACACCCGGCATCATGGTGTGGGGAGCGATCTCCTACACTGGCCGTACACCACTGGTGATCGTCGACGGGACACTGAATAGCGCACGGTACATCCAAACCGTCATCGAACCCATCGTTCTACCATTCCTAGACCGGCAAGGGAACTTGCTGTTCCAACAGGACAATGCACGTCCGCATGTATCACGTGCCACCCAACGTGCTCTAGAAGGTGTAAGTCAACTACCCTGGCCAGCAAGATCTTCGGATCTGTCCCCCATTGAGCATGTTTGGGACTGGATGAAGCGTCGTCTCACGCGGTCTGCACGTCCAGCACGATCGCTGGTCCAACTGAGGTGCCAGGTGGAAATGGCATGGCAAGCCGTTCCACAGGACTACATCCAGCATCTCTACGATCGTCTCCAGGGAGAATAGCAGCCTGCATTGCTGCGAAAGGTGGATATACACTGTACTAGTGCCGACATTGTGCATGCTCTGTTGCCTGTGTCTATGTGCCTGTGGTTCTGTCAGTGTGATCATGTGATGTATCTGACGCCAGGAATGTGTCAATAAAGTTTCCCCTTCCTGGGACAATGAATTCACGGTGTTCTTATTTCAATTTCCAGGAGTGTATTTCATTCCTCAGCGACTTGTACTTCTGTATTCCTGATTTTCCCGGAACATGTTTGTACTTCCTCCTTTCATCAATCAACTGAAGTATTTCTTCTGTTGCCCATGGTTTTTCCCAGCTACCTTCTTTGTACCTATGTTTTCCTTCCCAACTTCTGTGATGGTCCTTTTTAGAGAAGTCCATTCCTCTTGAACTGTACTGCCTACTGCGCTATTCCTTATTGCTGTATCTATAGCGTTAGAGAACTTCAAACGTATCTCGTCATTCCTTAGTACTTCCGTATCCCACTTCTTTGCGTATTGATTCTTCCTGACTAATGTCTTGAACTTCAGCCTACTCTTCATCACTACTATATTGTGATCTGAGTCTATATCTGCTCCTGGGTACACCTTACAATCCAGTATCTGATTTCGGAATCCCTGTCTGACCATGATGTAATCTAATTGAAATCTTCCCGTATCTCCCGGCCTTTTCCAAGTATACCTCCTCCTCTAGTGATTCTTGAACAGGGTATTCGCTATTACTAGCTGAAACTTGTTACAGAACTCAATTAGTCTTTCTCCTTTTTCATTCCTTGTCCCAAGCCAATATTCTGCTGTAACCTTTTCTTCTACTCCTTCCCCTACAACTGCATTCCAGTCACCCATGACTATTAGATTTTCGTCCCCCTTTACATACTGCATTACCCTTTCAATATCCTCATACACTTTCTCTATCTGTTCATTTTCAGCTTGCGACGTCGGCATGTGTACCTGAACTATCGTTGTCGGTGTTGGTCTGCTGTCGATTCTGATTAGAACAACCCGGTCACTGAACTGTTCACAGTAACACACCCTCTGCCCTACCTTCCTATTCATAACGAATCCTACACCTGTTATACCATTTTCTGCTGCTGTTGATATTACCCGATACTCATCTGACCATAAATCCTTGTCTTCCTTGCAATTCACTTCACTGACCTCTACTATACTATACTACGGCTTGTCAAAGAGGGCGGAGGAGCGGATAGAGGTTCAGGGCACTCTCTTGTCCTAGGGGTGGGAAATTGCCCCTAAAGGCGGAAGAATCAGCAATGATCAACGACATGAGAATGCAGAAGGCGATGGAAACCACTGTATTAAAGACACGTAACGTGTGTCCACAGGACATGTGGCTTGTAATTGAAGAAGTGTCATGATGATCTCTCCATTGGCAAAAGATTCCGGAATAGTCTCCCATTCGGATCTCCGGGAGGGGACTGCCAAGGGGTAGGTTACCATGAGAAATAGATTGAATAATCAACGAAAGGATAACGTTCTACGAGTCGGGGCGTGGACTGTCAGAAGCTTGAACGTGGTAGGGAAACAAGATAATCTGAAAAGGGAAATGCAAAGGCTCAAGCCAGATATAGTAGGGGTCAGTGAAGTGAAGTTTACCTGGTACGGATCCAAAAAACTCGAGCAGTACCCAAGAATAGGTCGCACCAGCCTCCTATATGCGGTCTCCTTTACAGGTGAACCACTGTCTCCTAAAATTCTCCCAATAAACCGAAGTCGACCATTCGCCTTCACTACCATAGTTCTCACGTGCTTATTCCACCTCATATCGCTTTGCAGCATTAGGCACAGACACCTAAACAACTTGACTGTGTCAAATAGGACACTAGTAATATTGTATCCGAACATTACAGGTTTGTTGTTTCTACTCTTCAGCATTAATTTACGTTTTTCCACATTTGGGGTGCTAGCTGCCATTGTCACACCAACTGGAAATTTTGTCTGTCTTTTATCTTCGTACAGTTACTTAATTTCGACAGCTTACCATACAAGACAGCATCATCAGCAAACAACCGCAAATTGCTGCCCACCCTGTCCACCGTATCATTTATGTATATAGAGAACAACAGCGATGCTATCACACGTCCCCGGGGCACTCCTGACGATACTCTTGTCTCTGGTGAACACTCGTCGTCGAGCGTATAACAACAACTCCCTACAAACTCACTGATCTAGTTGACCTGCTGGTACCACTTTCGAACTTACGAGTGTTTTTTTTAGCTGTCTTCACGCGATTTTTAACACCACCATCATAATGGTCAATGGTTCAAATGACTCTAAGCACTATGGGACGTAACATCTGAGGTCATCAGTCCCAGAACCACTTAAACCTAGCTAACCTAAGGACATCCCACACATCCATGCCCGAGGCAGGATTCGAACCTGCGATTGTAGCAGCAGCGCGGTTCCGGACTGAAGCGCCTAGAACAGCTCGGCAGCATCGGACAGCCGTCAACGGTCCCTGTCCGTCAATATATGAGGTCTGTCTGGTCTTGTGTTAGCTGTGACTGTTCTTTTGCATTTCCACTTCACATTTAAATCATCAACAGTCCACTTGGGCATATTTAGATGGAGTGAAATGTCCCTTACGGATATTTTACTCGGATGACATCCAATAACTAACTCCATTCGTAATCACTGTGCTTTTCTGACCGGTTATTCTGATGTTTCGACATTACATAGGAGTGTCCCGACACTTTTTATCAGATATTGTGCCTATGTGTGGGACGTCACGAAAGTAGACTTTCAGAAAATCGTCGGAAAGTTCTGTGGCATTCCTTCCATATGCTTGGAACCTGTCTGCCAGTCTGGACAGGGCTTTGAGGAAACATGGTGTACTGACACATTATCTGCGTTTCCAGTAATGTTGGCAACTGCTGTGTTATACATGGGGCTCATATCAACATGTACTGCATGAAAAACAGCCTGAATGTGACGCGCTGAAGCGAGAAAATAAAATAAAATCATAAGGACGGCAGTAGGTGTTTTGTGACGACAAAAGAAATAATGTTAATGTAGGCAGTTGTTTACGAATAAATCACTATAACTTGTCCTTTATTTGTTTATCATTATTGACACATTTTAATAGCATTATTTAACATTTATGCTGATAATATTTTCATTAGTACATGAACAACGCATTATTCTGATACATTATAATACAGCATTCTTCACAAATACAAAATATGCATCATTATCAATATGTAACTAAGTTATTACATTATTATTACTATCATCCCTAAAAGCTACGAAGTCAAGTTCATAAGAAATAGACCTGAGTCTGGAAAAGTCAGACTGTAATAAGAATTTGATAAGTAAAGCGCGTTCCACTCATTTTTTAAAAAGCGACAGAAAATCTGAGTTCTGCTACTAAAGTCCATCAATTCCGTAGAGAATATTAGCACTTTGGTTAAAATAACAGCACGTCGTTTGAACACTTTTCCCAGACACCACGTGTGGACTGAATAGTTAATACACTTACGGTTGCATTTTCTCTAGGAAAACACAAATACCGACGTAAAACGCCCTGTCTTGTTTGCGAGGTGCCAAATTCCTGCTCCTAGAAAAACCCCTGCCACTTTACTCGTACTAGGTCCGAGAATTCTCTCGGGTTATAAGTGTTTCTGCTGATGATGACGCTTGGTTAGAAATCGATTTTCGGAATGATTAGGCCTTCATTAGATTATCGAGTGACATTCTATGTCCATTTCTTGCATTTATTTGTATTTTACGATTGTGGGCCAACATTAAAGTGGCGACGTGGTATTTGGTCAGTTCCATGTTAATTGGTCTAAGGGTCCTCACTTTATAATTTCAAATATTGCTCAAATTTTATGTTTAGTTGTGCTAAGCTATCACATGTTTTTATACTTTGTGAATAGGACTCTTAAGGGAACGGCTACTAGATCTCGAGAGGACATTACAGAAATATTGACCAAATTTAAAGTACTTTGTTTCAGTTTATAGTTATGACAAAGTTGTAAAAGTGGCGGGATGGTTGACCAATTTGTATTCTGCATATTTTGTGAATTTTGTGTTATTTTATTTGCTATTTGTTCTCTAATTCAACATAGTCAATAAATTACCTCACTGCTAAATTTCTCACAATTTGTAGTATTTTCTTCTCTATATGAACCTGTAGTTCAGCAGTATATCAAATTCTTGTCGGTTCTTCAGCCGGATCAAACTGTCATCAATACACAATATTCCGGCGATCCACCTGGCCGCCATCATCATGTGAGAAAAGGTTGGCCGCTCTCACCGATAACTGATTCAACCTGTGAACGACGGAACCTTTATGTGCAGTAAAAATAAGAAAGCGCTTCCGCTAAGGTAGTACGCTAGCGCTCAATCGTAGCAGCTGCCCCTGGGGCAATAAAGAGTAGCTGGGCCTCCGGTGGTGAATACTGTCGTAAAACGATATATCGTTAAAAATTATTACTCTTAGCCGGCCGATTCGGATGCTGTTGTTTCTTCGTATCTGATAAAACGGGATTCCAGGTTTTACTTAGCAGGTATCCATTATCATGGTTAATGATATTATCTGTTAACCTGATTTCGTTTCAAACACATGTCCAGTGACGCGAGGCTTTTGCAGCCACGTGTGTCTCATTGCATAGCGTGCTACGTCCCACTGTAAGGCAGTGCTCAGCCACCACAGATTTTTTCAGTTTGCAGTAATCACGTATGGCGATGATGTTCACGAATAGTTTCACCAATGTATATTTTACAGCACTGACATGGTATTTTCTAAAGGCTTCCTCAAATCTAAATCATCCATAACAGAGCCAGGAAGTTCTCTAATCTTAGCTGTCGGACGGAATACACATCTAATTTCATGTTTCCTCAAAGCCCTGTCCGGCCTGGCAGACAGGTTCCAAGCATATGGAAGGAAAGCCACAGAACTAAAAGTGTCTTCAGCTGGTTCAGGTAATGGTCCAAACTCAAAAGCACGTCGAATCACTCTGTCCGTATAGCCGTTACGATTAAACATGCTCTGAAGGTGTTGCAGGTCTTGTGGTAAATTATCAGCATCCGAGACAGCATATGCTCTTTTGAACATGACCGTAGGCCTCTTGTACGTGGAAACGGTGGACGATAGCTGGTAACATGTAAATACCGTTCAGTATGTATCTATTTCTTATAAACTCTATGTCCAGCAGTTCCGTAAACTTTTTTATAAACTACACTCATGCTCAGAAATTGAGGATAAGGCTGATGCATGATGAAACAGCGCTCTAGTGGGCGGTTTGCGTGTTTAAATCAACCCGGGGTATTACCATGCGGTGCATTTTACCTGCGGTCGTCGCACGGTGGCACTGGCAGCAGTCCACATATGCAGAGGTGTGCTGGTGCATGTTAGAGTACGGTGCATAGAGTAAGTGTGCAGACGTTTTCAGATTTATTAATAGTGACTGTGTGTTGAAAATGGCTCAAAGAACATATATTGATGACGTTATGAGGGGTAGAATACTAGGGCGACTGCAGGCTGGTCAAACACAGCAGGTCGTAGCACGGGCCCTCCGTTTGCTACAAAGTGTGATCTCAAGATTACTATGGCAACGATTCCAGCAGACAAAAAACGTGTCCAGGCGCTACAGTACTGGACGTCCACAGCTTACAACACCACAAGAAGACCGATATTTCACAATCAGTGCCCGCAGACGGCCAAGGAGTATTGCAGGTAGCCTTGCTCGGGACCTTACTGCAGCCATTGGAACAGCTGTCTCCAAACACACAGTCTACAGACGACTGAACAGACATGGTTTATTCGCCCGGAGACCTGCAAGGTGCATTCCACTGACCCTTGGTCACAGGAGAGCCTGTAAAGTTTGGTGTCAAAAACACAGTACATGGTTATTGGAAGTGGTCCCAGGTTATGTTCACGGACGAGTCCAGGTACAGTCTGAACTGAGATTCTCGCCGAGTTTTCATTTGCCGTGAACCAGGAACCAGATAGCAACCCCTTAAAGTCCTTGAAAGGGACCTGTATGGGGGTCGTGGTTTGATGGTGTGGGGTGGGATTATGATTGGTGCACGTACACCCATGCATGTCTTTGACAGAGCAACTGTAACGGGTCAGGTGTATCGGCACGTCATTTTGCACCAGTATGTCCACCTTTTCAGGGGTGCAATGGGTCCCACCTTCCTCCTGATGGATAATAACGCACGGCCCCTCCTAGATGCCATCATGGAGGAATACCTTGAAACAGAAGATATCAGGCGAAGCATATCCCATATTGATGTCGGGGTACAAGCGCAGGAAACAGTGGCGTTTTGTAGCACTTGTGTTTCGGGACGGTTTTCTCAACTTATCACCAATACCGTGGACTGACAGAACTGTGTCGTGTGTGTTGTCTATGTGCCTATGCTATTAGCGCCAGTTTTGTGTAGTGCCACGTTGTGTGGCACCACATTCTGCAGTTATCCTTAATTTATGAGCATGATTGTAGTACCCATAAAGGGTAACTTCACCTCCTTTTCAATTTCCATTGTGAATTTGATGTTAGGACGAAGACAATTGAAATGGCCCAACAACCTGTGCAAAGACTCTGTTCCATGTTTCCAAACAAGAAACATATTGAGAGCATACCTCAAAAAACAAGTTGGCTTCACAAAAAATGTTTTCAGTGCCATATCCTCAAAGTCCTCCACAAAAAGATTAGCGCTATCTGGGTAAAGGACTCCCCATAGCCACACCGTCAGTCTGTTCAAAATATTTTTGATCTCCATATCTAGTTTTTCATTAATTAAAATTAAATTATAGCTCTTTTTGGCTCTGTTAAGGACGATTTAGGTTTGAATAAGCCTGAACCAAGTGAGTGCAGTAAAATATACATTGGCCAAACTATTTGTACCGCCAACGACAGATGTGTGGAACGTCATCGCCGTACATGATTGTTACAAGCTGATAAAACTGCGATGCCTTATCATTGTCTTATAGAAAGGCATAGGATGCTATACAGTGAGATACAAGTGGCTGCCAAGGCCTTGCGTTTCTGGCAATGTGTTTAAAACAAGCTGTCGAAATCTGGTTAACAGGTAACATTATTAACCGTTGTAATGGATACCCGCTAAATAGACTTGGAATCCTGTTTTATTAGATATGAAGGAACAATGACATCTGAATGAGTAATAATTTTTAACGATATATCGTTTTTCGACAGTCTTCACCACTGGAGGCGTTGCAACTCTTCTTGTGCGAGGGGACAGCAGCAACGACTGAGCGCTTTCGCACTACATTAGCGCATACGCTTTGGTATGTTCGCCGCATATAAAGGTTCGGCGAGAGCGGCTTAGCTTTTCTCACCTGAAGCTGGCAGCGAGGTGGACCGCGGAAATGTTGTGTGCAGATGACAGTTTGATCCGGCTGAAGACTCGACAAGAGTTTCATCTGTTACTAAGCCGGGAAAGTCTACATAGTTACAGTCCAGAAGCGTGTTTACTACACGCTTAAGTTTGATTGCAATTTGGAAGTATAGTTTTTGAGATATGTGAGGTAGAAGCCGACTAAAAGAATTACTTCCAAATGGATTTTGAAACCCTCGCATCTCTGTCGGTAAATCAGTGTTAGAAATACAACGGCAGTTTTGGAAGGATTGATTCAAACACAGGCAGTTTATAGCCAGCATTATACACGCAAGTGTACAAGATGGAGCACATACCTGTTGCCTGCTGTTTATATTTCTGTAGGTGGCTGCATGCTGCAGCATTTTTGTCAGTGAAAACCACCCAGCTGCACTTCCCACATTCATTCTTTTTCACTCTCAGTTCGTCCGTTGCCGGCGTTATTACAAGTTTGTGCTGCCGCTGGCTACGAGGACAATAACCCGTGCTTTCTTTGCCGAATAAATGGGATGCCCAAGCGTAGTTGTCAGCCATTGTGCGAGAGAAGTGGTTGCGTTCGCCCATCCGACTTCTCCGTTTGCGGAACGCGCCGCTGTTCCCAAATGGAACCGAAATTATTCGCGAGATAGCGCACTTGTTCCTTCCTAACAAGAGCCTCGGGATATTTGTAGAATGAGCTGGAGTTTGGACATGCATTTTTACATGAGATCTTGATTACATGTGTAACCAAAAGGCACAAGTTTGTACACCTCAGGCGCTGGCCTAAAGTAAGCGACTCATTTTTAATACTAGCATTGATTGTTATATTATTTGTTGCCAATTATTGTTAATTAACGCGCGTAGTGAATATCAAGAAAGTTACTGATCAATGAAAACTGGAAAGGTAGGCCATTCGTGGCTTCGTCTGGTAATACAGTTCTTACGAAAAAACCAAAGTTATTTTTAGCTGTAAAGCTTGAGAATGACATGATAAAGTGAGAGTCTCCATTACAGCGTCACATTTTCTATATTATTTTTCTGACATTAAAATAATTTTCAAGTAGTACGTAGTTGGGCTAGATACATAGGAATATTTTGAATTATTTTTGTCATCGGTGTCATCAAAAAGAGATTAAAGTGTCACCTACACTCGCTCCAGAGTTTTACATTGTTATTCTTTGTGTCGCTAACTTAAGCATTTATTCTACAATTTTACCGTTGTTATCTCTCTCTCTCTCTCTCCATCCGTCCCGCTTCAGCTTTCATTCAGGTATGAGATGCTTTTGCCTCCAGTTTTAATGTGCTGCATATACCTGGGATTTTAATACAATAATAATAATATTTAAATGTTTAAATATTACAATTTTTTGCACCAGTGCTTATTGCATCCTTTAGTCAATGTTGCAAATAATTGTAATTAATCGAAATGTGTCACTTGAAAAGTTTCATCTGAAAATTTGACATGTATCACGCATCTGATTTATGACTACAACCACAGTTTTCTCATTATAGCCCGCACAGTATAATGTCGAAGTGCACTCACATTTATCAATGTTTTACTGAGAGCTATGATACATATTTTAATACTATGGCTATGCTTGTCAGTGGGATAAATGCTGTCTCTTTCGGTCGTTCGTAAACTAATTACAACAACCAAAAATTTTGGCTAGTCGGAATTGCTCCTCGTATTTACGACCCATACGCTGAAACCATTTATTGTAAATGAATAGTTCTGTATCGGATATGATAAAATAGTGGTTAGATCAATCGTAGGCAGCTTTTAGTAGTGGTGGTGAACACACTGTACCATCGATCTCTACACCCTAGACGTTTCCTTATCTTTTACCGGGAAACTCTCTTTCTTTGTCACACAAATCCAGTAATTCGGTAGAAACTTTATTTGCTCTCGAGTAATAATGTCTTTTCCTACACGAACACCCAAACCTCCTTATGTCAGACAGTCACATTCGTACCAAATGTTTTATATCGACAGAGTATGAAGCAAAACTTCGGTATTGTTTGTGCTGTCGTCCAGGAGAACGTGCTTAATCGGAAAGTGGGCAACACATGATCTACGGAGCGTAGGAAAAGCATAGCTATGGTCGTCTTTCGTGTATAGCTCCCGTCGGGAACTTGGTAGAGCGTTAGTTTGTCGTACCTAGGGTCCCGGATTTGAGCCCTGGTTTTTGTACTGTACTAGATGTGAAACTATTATATGAGACAGCATGTTCCCGACATGTAAAAGGACTGTTCGGAATTTAGAGCAATTTTCTAGGAGCAGTCCGCTTTCGTTTCGTTTATTTGAAAGTAGCAAACCTATAGAGTGCATTTGTATTTCCGTTGAATAAATACAAACAACGGGACAAAAAGAATAAAGAAAAACTTGCATCACACGTGCAGAAGTATTAGAAAAAAATCCCAATAACAATAACAACAATAATAACGACTGGTAGTGTCAGCATCGCAGTACATCTATAAACTTCGAACAGTTCTTTTACATCAGGAACTTGTTGTCCCATATTGCTACAAGAACTGTGATGACCAGGACTCGAACCCGGGACACTTGGCACGACGAACTAAGGCACTACCAACTTTCTGATGGGAGAGCCACATGACAGACGCTCCCAGCTATGCTTTTGCTGTGCTCTGTAGGTCATGTGGTACTTATTACTTACCATTTATGTACGTTCTCCTAGGCGATAGCTCATAGCACAAACTACATCGATGTTTCGGTTGGTGCTCTGTCGATATACAACGTTTGGTACCGATCTGACTGTCATCTTGAGATTTCTGTGTGGGAAGTTACTCTTAAGGTGAAGTTTAATACGCTGTTATCTCTCAAGGAATATGTGCTATTAGGTCACAGCATTTATGGCCTGTCAGACAGCTCAAATTGGAAATTTGTGGTAAGATCTTATGGGAACAAAGTGCTGAGGTCATCGGTCACTTAGCTTACGCTCTGCTTAAACTAACTTCCGCTATGGACAACACACACACCTACGACTGAGAGAGGACTCGAACCTCCGTCACGGGGAGCCGCGCGAACCGTGTTAAGGTGCCCAAGACCATGCTGCAACCCCGCGCGGCTCAGAAAGCTCAGACCTGTCCAATGTACGCTATAACTTCGGTCTGCACACAAAAGTCTCTCTTGTGACTAATATGGAGCTTCTGGATAACAGTACTGGATATCATTATACAATTAGGCGTTTTTTTCTTATAAAATGTAAACGTTACGGCCAAGAATGTCACACAGTTAATAAAATATTTCTCGCTATTATGCCGTGGTCGAATGGATTTCGCATTGAAACCCAATGTTTCATCCTCATCTGCTGAGTCATTTTCGCGGGAGGGGGGGGGGGGGGGGGGAGCGTCGTAGTTTCTTTGAGTGTCCGATTCACACCCTGGCTTACTAATGCCTGCAGCAAAATTCCATTTAAGCGTGGTAACCCGCAGCGACGTGACGTCACATGCTTTCAATACCCGGGTGCTACTGGCCGTTGTAGGTTGCCGTCGTCCGTTGCTGCTATCACCTCATGGTGGAAGTCTGGTACACATCTTCTTCAGCACCAGGATACAGATTTCATTCTATTTCACACACTCCTCCTTGCTACTGTCACTCATGACAGGCAGCGTACGGTAGTTAACCAAACCGGAAATATTACAAAACTGGCTGCCTGTGACAGAATCCTCGCTAAAATATTCTACAACTCAATCCCTCTGAACATTCAGTTTGCGGTCTCGACTTGCACAGTACGCCATGTGGATTTTAGTTCATTCAAAATTCACAATTTGCACATAAAATCGGAATTTCGCCCGTTCTTCTTCCTCGCTCATTTGCGTTCGCTTTCGCCACATTGCAGTCAAATCGAACTCATAATTCCGCAAAATTATCACATCTGTTCAGAGTTTGCTATACTCGAGTCCGAACATGGCGACGGGTGAACTCCGATCTTCGGATACCAATTTTCTTAGCCCACAAAATAGGCACGAACGTCGTCTCTTCTTACTGGCTGATAAACATTAGCCGGCCTGTGTGGCAGTGCGGTTCTAGGCGCTTCAGTGTGAAACCGCGCGACCGCTACTGTAGCAGGTTCGAATCCTGCCTCGGGCATGGATGTGTGCGATGTCCTTGGGTTAGTTAGGCTTAAGTAGGTCTAAGTTCTAGGGGCCTGATGATCTCAGATGTTAAGTCCCATAGTGCTCAGAGTAATTTGAAACTTTTTTTGACTACGTTCCGGCTACACTTGTTGTGGCTGGAATTCACAGTCATAAAAAGCATTTTGAAGGACATCTTTATGCCAGTGACTATTATAAGTTTTTATTACACACTATAGCGATTTCAGCCTTAGGCTTAAAGCCGTCATATCAGCACCTGATAATGACCTAAGGCCGAAATTGCAATAGACTGTAATAAAAACTTATAGCAGTCACTGGCGTAAAGATGATCTCCTTCAAAACGTTCCGACTACTTCAACATGTACATGTAGCCATTCTGGAAAGTTTCTGTATTACTGAAGGGAAAGTATATATCGTCGAACCCTGACCCATGAAATAAATAAGCTCATGTTCTCCTCCAATGAAGAATAATATGACATGATGATGCGCCTAATATAATGCACGTGAAACGAGGAAACTAAACTTTAAATAATATTTTAGTCTTTGTTCTGAACAACAAGAACTGAGATAATAATATAGGCTATAAAGCAGTATTAGTTTACAACCAACAGATGAAATATTTTTTTTGTATTTTTATACGTCGTAGAAACCCGACACGGCAACGATAGACCCCATTCGGTCACTTGTTATACTGGCACCCTTTAATCATTAAATGATAACATCGGTCTCTGAGCCCATGGCGCTCTGTTTTTCTGTGATACTGTGGACACTGATCAAGTCGCAACATTGAACGCCAAGCTACGTGTCACACGAACGTGTGTCTTCGATGTGAAAACTTGGCAGTGTTATATCGTTGCTACCCACTGATGCAAATTCATCAGGAAGGCTTCGTAGACCGGCGTTATTATTAATGTAATTACATTTTGCGTACCTCTGATCGCTCATTTTGCAAAAGGTCGTTGTTGTTTTCTAGTGTATTACAAGTGATAGTTCACTCTCTTGATAAACAATAACCGTTAAGTAGCATATAGGTGTTTTATTTCAGTTTGAATGAAAATGTCGAAATAGACTTTGAACGTAAATTTCAGCTGATGGTCCAGATAGCTTTACAAAAAGCAGATTTTACTGATGACAACTAGGGTTCACCTGACCACTTTGTTCATGAGAATAATGATTTGTTACGCTCAAGTCATAACCCCGACCCTAAAGTTGAGGAAAATGGAAAGTGGAAATAGTGAATGCCATGACAATGGAGGTTCGGATTCTGGAGTAACAGAAAAAGAAAACAGTCAGTTTTTCTATGGAACTCACAGGAACCATACAATCGGAGTAAAGTAAGAGAAAGTAATTTTATAAATGTGTATATGACGTCACTAAAAACCGAGCGATATGGCGCGGTGGTTAGCACACTGGACTCACATTCGGCAGGAAGACTGTTTAAATCCTCGTCCGGCCACCCTGATTTAGGTTTTCCGTGATTTCCCTAAATCGCTTTAGGCAAGTGTCAGGATGGTTCCTTTGAAAGGAAAAGACCGACTTCCTTCGCCATTCTTCCGTAACCCGGCTGGCTCTGAGCACTATGTGAGTTAACTGCTGTGGTCATCAGTCCCCTAGAACTCAGAACTACTTAAACCTAACTAACCTAAGAATTCGAACCAGCGACCGTAGCGGTAGCGCGGCTCCAGACTGTAGCGCCTAGAACCACTCAGGCCGGCCTTCCTTAACCCGATGGGACCGATGACCTCACTGTTTGATCCCCTCCCCAAATCAACCAACGTCACTATAAGGCAGTTCCCTGAGTCTGAATAAGAGTTATATTCCCGATGAAGTATGGCGATTATTTTTGAATGATGAGATAATTGCCGAAATTGTTAGGCACACGAATACAAAGCTAGGGGTGCTTAGAAGGAAACGGAAAATTGTTAAAAACTTATTGTACAAAGACACTGATTGTAATGAAACTGAAACTCTAATAGGGCTGATGATAGTATGTGCCATCTTTAAATTAAGCCGAGAGAACCTCCGGTCACTGTTCTCTATGGACACGCCGCGTAGTTTTTCGAGGGGCTATGTCCTTGAGAAGATGTCAGTCCGTTAGTGGCTTTGCGATTTGATGACTCATCTACCAGAAAAGAAAGAGGAAAAGAAGATTCAGCTGCAGCAGACTCTTTTGTTTTCGACAAATTGATATAAAATTGTCAGAAACCGTACAATGTTGGAATCCCTGCTTGCGTAGATGAAGTACTTGGTTCAAATGGCTCTGAGCACTATGGGACTTAACTTCTGAGGTCATCAGTCCCCTAGAACTTAGAACTACTTAAACTTAACTAACCTAAGGGCATCACACACTTCCATGCCCGAGGCAGGATTCGAACCTCGACCGTAGCGGTCGCGCGGTTCCAGACTGTAGCGCCTAGAACCGCTCGGCCATCCCGGCCGGCGATGAAGTACTAACGCCGTTCAGAGGCAGGAGTCGGTTACGAATATTCATGCCGAATAAGCCAGCGTAATACGGAATAAAGCTCATGTGTCTTACAGATGCTGATAATGCGTATCTTCTATTCATACATATATTTGAGGAAGAACATTGTCAGTTACAGAGAAAAAATTGGACTTCACCAATAATGGAAACTAATCGCAACATAATGACAGACAACTGGTGCGCATCTCTTGGGTTGGCGTCTGAATCGAGAAAAAGGAATCTCACCTACACCGGAACTGTAAAGAAGAATAAACTAATCATAGCTAACTTCCGAAGAATGAGACGAATTTGGTCCATCTGCTTTCATGCTTCGAAACACGGTTGTAAAAAATGCAGAAGCAAGGCAGGCCTGTGTGTGGCGTTATTCTATTTAACCACGGACGGAATGTGCGGAATGGGCTCAATACGATGCCGTGTCAGTCGTAGCCAGAACACTATTCTCTGTAGTTATGAGTGCATTATGTCGGAGCGAAGTGAATCTGAACTGTGGTGCTCGTACGGTGGGGGCTTCCGTAAAGGTAGCCGAAGAGTTCGATATCTCAAGGGGCACCGTATCTAATGTTTATGTCGCGTACATGGAGGGCGGATAGAAGACGTCAGCTAAGTCAGGACACGGACGAAAGCGTTTATTGAATGAAAGTGACAGACGGTCATTGAAGAGGGTTGTGCCGAAAGATAAGAAGACGAGAGCTGCTAATGCCAAAGTAGAACTCAATGTCGTACAGACGAACCCTGCTAGCTTCAAATCATCATGATAGGTATTACACAAACCTCGAATTGCTGGGCGAGTTGCCACTCCAAACCCGAACTTCAGTGATGTACGAGGGTGAGTCAAAGGAAAACCTTAAATTTGTAATAACAAATCGAAATATCGCGCCGTTATCCTGTAAGTTGGTAACCGTGCTACAGACAGCGTGCAGAATGGTCTGTAGATGGCAGCATAGTACAGATGCACACACACCGTCGCAGTAACAGTATAAAGATGGCCGCCCCACTTGCGACTTGCACCAGGGAAGAACAGCGTTATTCTGCTTTTGCGTAGTGAAGGTGTGAAACCTATTGAAATTCATCGATGAATGAAGGTTAAGTACGGTGATGCATGTTTGTCACAGTAGCAAGTCTGCGAATGGAGTAGGAAGTTCGCAAATGGTGTGACTTCAGTGGAAGATGCTCCTCGTCCAGATCAGGCACAACGAGTCGTGACTCCACAGAACATTGCACCAATTGAAGCCATAGTGAAGGAAAACCGCCGAGTGACACTGAATGACATTGCAGCACGTTTACAGATTAGTCATGGCTCAGCACACCATATTGTGCATGATGTGCTCCAGGTTCACAAAGTGTCTGCAAGATGGGTGCCACGGCAGCTGACTCCTGAAATGAGAGAACGACGTGTTGATGCTTGTGAGGAACTTTTTCGGCGCTTTGAACGAGAAGGTGATGGCTTCTTTGCAAGAATCGTTACTGGGGACGAAACCTGGGTTCACTTCCACCAACCGGAAACGAAGAGAGCAAGAAAGGAATGGCGTCATTCCTCATCACCAAAACCAAAGAAGTTTCGAACAGAACCATCAGCAGGGAAGGTTATGCTGACTCTCTTTCAGGACGAAAAAGGCGTCATTTTTTAGCATTACATGCATAGAGGGACCACTTTTACCAGTGCATCATACACAAATTTCCTAAAAATTCACCTGCGGTCTGCAATCAAATCAAAGCAACGTGGATTGCTGTCAGCAGGTGTCCTTTTGCAACATGACAATGAAAGGCCTCACACTGCCCTACAACAGTTTCATCAATCACAGACCTGCATTTTGAGTGTCTTCCTCATCCACCATACTCACCAGACTTTCCCCCAAGTGATTTCCAAATGTCTGAACCACTCAAAGACCCAATGGGAGGAAAGAAGGTCCGTTCTGATGAACAAGTACGCCACGTGGTGCATGAGTGGTTGCGCAGACTACCAAAAGAATTTTTTTCTAAAGGAATTTATGCACTTTGTAAGCGCTGGAGGACTTGCATTGAGCGTGGGAGAGATTATGCTGAAGAGTGATACAGCTTTGTACGACTTCTGCACAATAAATAATATTTAAAAAATATTTAAGCTTTTCATTTGACTCGCCCTCGTAAATACCTGTAACAGGAAAACGCGGTGCTGAAGTCATAAAACGTGGGCTATGGAGCAATGGATTAAAGTCATTTGGTGGGATGAGTCTTACACTGTTTCCAACATCCGGCCGGGTTTACATCTGGCGTATTCCTGTCCCAAACCTACAATACAGACTCCTTGCTACCAACAGTGAAACATGACGTGAGTTCGGTGGTGATTTGGGCAGTCATATCGTGCGCACTTTTCACTCTGCAAGG